>NC_068357.1:85793001-85919433 GCF_020536995.1 Dreissena polymorpha | reverse complement strand
CCAGGGGGGTGGGTGAAGGAGGGGCAAAGTATGAGTGGGGTTATATTTTGAGTAACTTTTATGGTCAGCCTTCTTCTTCTTCATTATTTTTATCAGTGCACCGGGATTGTCTCCCATATGGCCATCGCCCCAGAAAGACGTGTTAGTTGGTTACGGGGATAGTGCAAGATACAGGAGACACCACGTTCCAGAGGTGACCCTGGGTCTTTTAGTGCCCTGTGTATAGCACCTAGTACACAGCACCTCGGTTTAACGTCTCATGCGAAAGACGAGTTAGTAGGTTAGGTGCAGCGGGAATCGAACCAGCGATCTCTGGATTGTGAAGCCAGTGTGTTACCACTAGACCACGGATCCACTACCATTTTTTTTATTTTTTTTTTTATTTTTTTTTTTTATGGTCAGTTGGTTTGCATAAACTATTATGTGAACTCCACATTTCTCAACTTCAAGTGATTAATATGTGATTATAATGAAGTGTAGATCTGCAAGTTTCATGCTGAATTATCATATGCTTTTCAGCTGCCAGTCGCACCCGGGTCATTACCTAGCCAAGGCAGAGAGAAGTGCCTCTCCACTCATGCCTGCTGCTACCTCCAAACTCTCCAAAGAAATGGCACTCAGACTCGGCAGTCCTATCAAGCCAGGTAGTAAATTTTAACCCTTTCCCACTCAGAAGCATAGTGAAAATGGCTATGTGCAAACAGCATAAAACCAGAACAGCCTGCGGCGTAACTCGCATTTGTTCAGGTTTTATGCTGTTGCTACTCATCAGTATCTAAGGGTTGGAAATGAAACCTTTAAATTTGAATCTAGTAAGAAAGTTCTTAAAATAAATTACTTTATATTTTATGAGTCAAATACGTATCTAAGTGATAAAGGGTAAAGGCCTGTTAATGGTGTAAAAACAAGAACCAAAATGCACATAGAGTTGAGATTCTCTCCATTTACATAATGCTTGGGATCTATATATTTATGTCAATTGGAAGGTTCATGCAACCAATAAAAAAACACAAGTATGAGAATATAATGTTAAAATTTTATGTAAATTCTGTTTGTTATTTTTATATGTAAAATAGAAAATATAAAACTTTATGAAATCAAAATGTTATTTTTAATTTACATGTATTACCAGACTCAAGGTCCTGCAATCTTTGAATCAATCATCAGAATTTCCAAATTATAATCAGAAATGTAAAAGAAGCAAAGCCATTTTTGAAGTACGTGTTATTGAATCATTTATTGACATCATTCTGCTAATGGATATGCACGGGTATACACGTGTTTAAAATTTAGATACACGTTTCAGCCAGACATTACTTTTAACTAAACCCTATTTCTCTTTCTGTAGATGCAGCTGGTACAGTCCTGTATAGCTCAAGTCCGATGATTTCTGTGACCCCCTCCAACCGTAAAGTGTTCACAGACTTTGAGACAGACTTCAAAGTGAATGTACCAGTGAAGTCCAGTGGCGAGACTAAGAAAAAGTTACTGAAACAAAGACAGCTGGCAGAGTTGCAGAGAATTCAGGTTGAAGAAGGTAAGAGATTGATAAAACCTATTTATTTTTAGCTTGATTGCATCAAAAGCTATTGATTTAAAGAGAAACCTGTCTGCGTCAAGAGAAGAAACTCATAGATAAACTCTATGGCAAGATTAGGAGTACCCTGCATTAGTGGGGATCAAGCTAAGAACTTTCTGTGCACTAGCCTGATGCCATATTCACTAAATTTTGTAATTTTATTTTAGTGGGTATATATGACTTTAATGATCAACATTCTGTTGCTCCTACTTTTATCAAACAATTCAGGTCCAAAAAATAAAAATAAAATAAACAGTTCAGTGTATAATTATTAAAATGTAAATTCGTCAGTAGAACTTCATGACAACACATGTATTCCAATCGCTCTGATTTATACCAACACTGATATGTATTTGTCAGATAAACAAAAATTGTGACCATGTGCGGTATGAAAATATCTGTGCAAAACAAATAGACCAACTCCATTCTTAAAAAAAATTAAATTAATATGACTTTGCACAAAATCTTGATATGTTTTGTTCTTTCTCAGAAAAAAAGAAAACGGCTTCTGGCAAAACCTCTGTTTTTGAAAGACTTGGAAGTGAAAAGAAGACAACATATGTTGACTTAGACAGCACATCCACAACGCAAGTAAGACAATCCATTATGGAGTTTCATTTTAAAATGTAAATTTCTTGATTTTGCTTTGTTTTATTGTAAACCGCCTTCCCCAAATCTAGGTAACTTCTCTTTCATACTCATTAGTGATGCCCCTGCTAAGGTATAGTGACTTTTTATTGATTATTAGACCTATTTATTTATATCCTAACATACTATATATCTACCATTAAATTTAAGAACAAAACTACCTTACATTATTTTGAGTTTTTGAATGACTTAATGGTGTAACAACACATTTCTATAAGCCATGTAATTTGATTGTTCTTAGGTAATTGAGTAAAGTTACAAATGCCTAAATCATATTAATTTAAAATAAGATATATTGTGATTATATCATAGTTATTTTATAAAAGCTGTAAAAGATATTAAATTAATTTGAACATAACTTATACATATGTATAAGTCAAAGAGTGAAAAAGTAAGTTATAATCAATTGCTCAACTTTATTCTTTGATAGTATGAAAAGATGTCATTACAAGAATCATGAATAATAATATTAGAGTCATTTATATAACGCACTTATGCCCTGTAGTGAGTCCTCTGTGCTTAATCCTTCTATGTTGTACTGAAATATCAAAACATATTGCATGTGTACAAGCACCAGTATTTAATTTGTTACCTCCTTAGCTCAGTGGATAAGGCGCTGGCGTTGCAATCCAGAGGTTCCGGGTTCGATCCCGGGTCGGGGCACATACATGCCAGTCATGTTTTAGTGGAATGCTGACTGACAAATAAAGGCTTAGCCAGGCATTGAGACGTTATTATTTTTATAGTTTAATTGAATTTTATGTAACAACAACAACAATGCCATATTTCACATCTTGAACCTAATTCTCGCATCTTGAGCCTCATATTTGGCAAAAATATATTAATTATACACATATGTATTATCTTCCCATTTTGATAGTACATATTTAAAACACTCAAGAGTCTTTCAATGTTTCAGCCGTCAATATTTGCCCGCCTGGGCGGGAAGTCACCCATTAAGCGAGCGGCAACATCTACCGTAACGTTTGGAGATGACGATGATGCTGAGGAGACAGAGGTAGGCCTGCCTCTGGAGTATGCCGGGGTACTGAAGGAACCAGCCGCAAAGAAGAAGAAACTTGTGGCAATGAAGAAACCAAAAATACAGGAGAAATTGCAGGGTGAGATTTTTTTTTTAATGCTTGTTTAAAAAGAATACATAGTGAAATAAGGGAACACCTTTGGCAGACGGGCTTCGTCCAGGAGAATGATGTCGGGTCAATTTTAAAAAGTATATATACGATAATCTTGAAACTTTAAGATATTTTGTATGGTAATATCTTGGCAAATTTTTTTTTACAAGCCAGATAGCTTAAACAAATTTGGAATAAAGGCCATTACAAAAATGATAAAAAATTGCCAAATCAACCATGTCCGCTCTGTAACTCAAATTCTTTCAATCGTATTATCTTCAGACTTGGTGACTATTTTGATACATTTTTTTATCTTGTCAAAGCTCCATAAACTGTTACTGAAGCCCTCCTGAATTGTGGCCCTTGAATTATAAAAAAAATTGCTGTATTAATGTTGTCTGCTGTCTAATTCGTGGTGTCTGGAAAAAAGCTGTAGGTTTCATTATCCGATCTTACTGACATTCTAAATATAATAAGCTTGAATAGAGACTTACCGGTAAAGGCTTGGGATGGAATGCTTTTGCCTTGTCAGCTCAAGGTTATGGACACTGATACTAAAAAGGAAAAATGGTTTCTGCTCAATAAAATAAGTTAAGATGGTGAGAATGCATTCTGATTTTGTTTGTAGGTAACTTACATAGACACTTTCTTGGACTTGCATTTATTGGCTGGTTGGGGCAAAGTCATGGTCACTCTAACAAAAACAGAACAAAATACGCCTGTTAAATGGTCTTGGTAACATAAATCTGTGAAGGATGTATTAATTTGTTATCCCTCACTGAAAGGCATAGTGATATCAAATTGATAGGCGTCCCTTTGTTAGTAAGTGTGTGTTCCAGTCTGTCACAATAGTGTAGAAATCCCTGTACATTTTGCAAGTGAATTTCATCAAACTTTTATAGAATATTATTTTTTAGTGCGATAGTGCGTATTGTCAAGATTTTGCCATGGAATTGCCATATTTTTATGCCCTTGGTAGGGTGGCATATAGCATTTGAACCGTCTGTCCATGCATGTGTATCTCATGGAGCTGCACATTTTGAGTGGTGAAAGCTCAAGGTCATCCTTCAAGGTCAAAGTTAAAAAAAATAATCCAAGGGAAGTAACAAGCTTTAAAGGGAGATAATTTCTATTTATCATTTCAGGTACAGATCATTTTTACAAGGGAAGTAATATTTTTTTATATCCCTTTAAAAAATATTACTTCCCTTGTAAAAATAATCTGTACCTGCCAATTGATAATTTAAAAAAATAAATAAATCAAAGCGGGGCAGTATGGGGCATTGTGTATCTGACGAACTCATCTCTTATTTAAAAGGAGTAATTTTCCTTTGTTAAAAATTACATATTGCCAGGGCTTTGTGATTGCAGTGTTTTTGTCTTAAAAATTCTATAACAATTCTTATCAGGTTGTTAAATTTTCACTCCTTTCAGCTGATTTATACCTGTAAAATGCCGAAATAGTTTGACAACATTTTGTTTTTAACTTTCCTGGATCTTATTAAAAGTGAAGAGTTGAGATGAACGCTGTTAGAGGGCAGGTTATATTCCTCATCTGAGGTGGGTCTAAAAGACAAAATCACACTTTGCAGTTTCAAAAATAGTACATGTATTCACATAATCAGAAGGCAGGAATGCAAAACAACTGTAGTAATTCATTTTTGCTACATGTACAATTTTAATTTACAGCTTTTTTTCTTTCTATATTCACCAATTAGTTAGTTGCTGATATTTCTCTGTAATACTAGTGTCATTTTAAAGTGACCTGGCCTCCTGTTCTGTTTTGGTACATAGTAAAGCAGATAATTAAATGACATTCCAGATTTGAAGAATATAAGGATACAAATTACAACTGATCTTAAGATTCATTGTTAATACCACTTCAGGTCCGAAGAAAGTTCTTGACATACAAACTGATGGCGTGCTTGCTCGTCCGACAGTACCTACGACCTCGGATATCCGGTCCCGACTTGGCGCACGCAGTACCACTGCAGAGGTCACCAGCACCACTGCGGCGCAGCCTGCTGTCAAAGTGAACACTTCCACAAAAAATAACAAAGGTTATCTGTCTTAGAAATGAGCATTGTCTTTTATAACGATCAAGCAATCAGCGAATTTAATTGAAACCTTCTGTCTTAGAAATGAGCATTTTCTTTTAAGTTCAATGGGGCATAACTTTTGTCTGAATAGACAACGACCATCTGCTCAAACATAACATTTAGAGCCGTGGCATGTTGGTTATAATGTCTGCCTCATTATCAGGTGGTCCAGGGTTCAATACACATGCTGGGGGCAACTTCTTAAGATCTTTTCTGAAGTCATGTACTGCCTACAGGTTCAATTAAAAAAGCGGACTTTAGGGATGTCTTTATAAGCATTAGGCTTTCCATGATATGAAGCTTGTATAAAAATGCTGAAACTAAAAACTTCAGAGTACTACCAATATGTTTGAGACCAATATGTTTGACATGTGTTAGAAGTTACACTGGTACAGCACAAATGATCTTATATTTATATTTCAGGGTAAGAAAAAGTGCACATATAGAACACCCATGCTAATAGTTTATGCTTCTCTTTCACCAGGTACAATTATTGCAAGGACTGGCGGTGCTAAACAATTGGACAGCATTACAATCACAGTTAAAACTACTCCGAAATCCAATATGGCAAAAAAGCGTGTTGGATCTTCAGAAAATGAATCCTCAACGTTGGACACTAATTCTCCAGCAAGCTCTGCTGCTAACATGTCTCAGGCAGCAGGAGTTTTTGCACGTCTTGGGAAATTAAAGTCGTGATCAAATTATTTCCCCAATATTTTGTAAACTTAAAAAAAAGAGTCTCAGATTTTCTATTTTGTGTTAAAAATGTCCAATATGAGTTTTTTTCGATGCTGTCAATACCATGGATTTTATTTAATTATTTCATTGTGATATTTTATTGTGTACATTCAAACTGCTGAAAATCAGCTTTTCTATGACCCACCTTTTATTGCTGTTTACTAAGTGAGATAAATAGCTTATAATAAAGTATTGTTTCACTTTTACACAGGATTGAAGTTTTTTTTGTTTAACGAATTTATTATTCATGTCCATTTATGTGGCGACATTTATAAAACAACATAATTTAAACCAGTTTGTTTCCTAACTCCTTAATTGTTTGTCTTTTTAGCTCCATATTTTTTCTACATCGTATTATTTTTAGCTTGACTATTCACACAAAAATTCTAGTAATAATACAGTATACTCACCAAAATGTCAGCATTGCTGTCTGAGTAAAAGAGTTTAATTGCATAGGCACATTTTTTTTGTTTTACTTAAAATATTCAACATGAAATATCTTTTTGGTCAGTATATTATTTTTATTAGCACAAAAAAGAAGAATATTCTTGCATGCTGTTTTTGGACAGCTCTTGTTCAGTTTGTTTTAATCTTAATTTATATTCTGGCGATGAATTATAATTATTATAAAAATTGCAATACAAAGCAGTATTAAGCATGTTTTACACTCTAGACAAGATAAGTTTTTTTACTTCTATTTATCAAAAATGGCTAAAAGATGTTCGGTCTTATGAATTCTAGAATATACTATTTTTTATGCAAGTATGTGTTAACATTCAATAAGTAAACAAAGTTTCATAATTTGTAAATGTACTGTGTTTTATTGAAAACTTTAAACTACTGATGGTTACAGGAATATAAACATTTATTGGGTGAAGATTGAATTTGCCAAACTTGGTGTCTTGTATATTATGCATGTATTAATGTACCTCTTGGTTATTTATTGGCAGGGTAGACTAGTTATTCATTATTCATATAGTAGTTCTTTATCCTTCATGATCTAAAACTTCATATATCCATACCCTCAGAGTTCATTGTTTCTTACAGTAAAATGAAGTTATTGCATTTGCATGTATCTTTCTTTGCCCACTTTGGAACAATCCATTGCATTTTATAGTATGAGCTATCAGGTTTTTTTGTGTGTGCAATATATTTTTTGTATTTTTAACAGATGATTACATTTAAATAAGGGGTGGGCAAATTTTCATTTGCAATATAGTTTAACTTACATTACAGTCTTACTTCAATTGATACTTTTCAATGATTGGTACATGATGTATTGATATGTGTATATTTCTCTTCCTAAGTTATATAGAATATGTTTTTGTTTAAAAGGATTTATTGATAAATGTGAAAGTTGAAAATTTACATAATGGTTGTAATTGATCCAAATGCAGTATGACCCGTTTGATCAAACATAGGAGTTTTTTATATGGGCAGCTACTTTTAAAACTTGCTGGATTCTGTTTACATTGTACAGGCATTATTGACCCTAGTTTTAAAATTTATCAAAAATGAATAAAAATAAGTTAGCTACATGTATGTTCTGTTTTTTTTCTTTTTTGTGAATTATAAATAGCTGATAATACAATCATCACTATTTTATAACTTTGTGTATGTTTTTCTTTATTTTGTTAGCTGAGTATAAGCTTAAATGAAAACACTTGCACAAATTGCAACCCTTCTTTTAAACAACACTGTCATGGTCTGTAATCTAAGAAGTAACAATCTCGAAGTTGCTTAAAGCGAGACCATACGATTTTTGTGTGTGTAAAAATTGTAATATTATGATAAAAATATGTTACAATAACTCAAAATAGGCAAGAAAAATTATACATTGAAGACAAATTTCATAAAATGCAGCAAAGACAAATAAGCGCCGCGAGCCGATTGTGACGAAGATATAACCGAAGCATTCGTCTTTTTATTAGGATCGGAGTTTGTGTTTGTGTGTCATATGAATAAATATCATTGCAAGAAATTAAAATGATCCGTTAAACTAAATTTAGAATCACATCATACACGCATGATATACATGCTGGCGAATTCGACTGTACAGACATTTTCGATTTCAGAATATAATATCTTGCTTATTTCGCATTTTTAAGACATATATTCTTCTTAACTTTTAATTTATTTTGAAATATATGTATAATAAGTTTTTTACACATTTTATAAAAATTCATAAACATTTGACAAAATCGTATAGTGTGCTTTAAACATGCATGCCCTCTGTCTTTTTGCAAAGTTTTCCCTGATCATAAGACCTCTACAAATGGTGCAGACACCAATTTCTTGATACAGCCCATTGACAAATTGTCCTGAAACTCGTCTTAAGTCATATTTCCTCCCAAGTTTCCAGCATACCAATTTAGATGATTAGAGGTCTTACCATTCACTACATATCAAGGACAAACCGATCTTTTGATACACGTTACCTTGACCTTTCAATTGGTTACCACAAAACGGATCTTCTTCCCATGTAATCACTATGCCAAAGCCCATGCAGGTGGATTTTTTTTATAAAAATAGTGCCAAAATGAACTAAAATACCTTATGTCCTTTACCTGAAAATAAATAGGTGGCTTCCATTTATCAAAATGTAACACCTTGAATACTTCTCTTTGGTTAAAGAAAACAAATATTTGAATTATGAAAAATAGATTTGAAATATATTTGAATATAATTGTATAACCATCATACAAATGTGAACGGTTGAAGGAGTTCCCTTGATTGAACACGAAAACTAACGGTTTCTGACCTTCAGACCAACTGACCAACATCTCCACTTTTTCAAACAAGTAAATTAAAGTAAATTTTTCCCAAAATATGTTGCTACCAGATTTAACATTTTAATAGCTCTATAAATATTGAGCAGAAATATGGGTATTTTTGATGTGGCACCATCATATGTTTTTTTGGAGAATGAATTGAGCATACATTTATGAATATATGGCTACTTATGAAACAAGCAAATTCGTTGAATTGATATCCCCCCCCCCCCCCCCCCAATATGCTTCTGGACACAAGTGTTATATTTGACACTCAAAAAAGCATTTTTTTAAAATACAAAGGGCCATAACTCCATTATAAACAGATGGTGTACAATGCCATTTGGCATGCATCATCCTCTTATCCATATATATACTCATACCAAGTTTCAACGAAATCCGCCACAGCACTTCCAAGATATGGCTCCCGACACACAAAAAATGCATTTTTTCAAGATACAAAGGGCCATAACTCTGTTATTAACAGATGGTGTACAGTGCCATTTGGCGTGCATCATCCTCTTATCCATATATATACTCATACTAAGTTTCAATGAAATCCGCCAAAGCACTTCCAAGATATGGCTCCGGACGGACGGAAAGACGGACGGACAACGCCAAAACAATATCCCTCCACCTATGGAGGGGGATAAAAAATGCTCAAAAGGTATAGTCATCTCTTCAATAAAATCAGCCTCATGAGTTTGAAGCACTGTAGTAAAATGAGGGCAGTTTAGAAAGTTTTTGACACATCGGTACTGAACTAAAACTTTGTCAAAAACAGGACGAAAACCCCAACACAGCTTTGTTTAAGGGGAAATATATCAAGAATGTTGGATCACTAAGGATAAGGTGTCATGAACACTTCAGGCTGATGAAATATTTTAAGTTCAATTTAATCTGCCTGACAAATGTGGAAGTAGTCCAATTTACAATGTTTTCATGTGCAAAGCTGAAGAACCATCCAACAAAGTGCTTCCACCTACAACTTTGAAACTTCATATGTATATGTACCTTGATGAGTTCTACACGCCACACCCATTTTTGGGTCATTATGTCAAAGGTAAAGGTCACTGTGACCTCTAAAAAAATTCTGACAAGCTTTCATTTATTCAAAACTGCACTTGCGTTATGCACCCGTTATGCGGTGCTCTTGGTTATATATAATCTCTGCAGATGAACCTTGAAAGTGCTTTTTGTCACATTTTTAAAATGATAATAACCTTAGTATTGTTATTAAAAGTTGGAAATTCAAATTCAGAAACAACTTCGAGTTAATAAAACACAATTTTATTCATGTTTTTATTTTGTAATTTTGTTCTGGTATAATTCATGTACAAAAAGGTATTCTCCACACGTAAAAGGAATGAAAGGCAAGGAAAAGCTGTTTTTACACACTATTGACATTCTTGACTTTATGAAGAGAAGACAATTGTTTTTAAATTAAACATTGACAGTCAAAAAACAAATGCCACACAACAACATCAGTAACTGTGAACTTGAGTCTCCTGCTATAGGAGTGTTACATTGCAGGAGTATTATCAGCCGAGTGAGCTACTGCTTCCAGCTACACTGGTCGTGATTATGCTATTCTGGTGTAGTTTACCCAGCCCACTGTAACCCATTTATGCCTAGCATCTAGAAAAAAAGGCCTTGGCAAACAGCATAGATCCAGATGAGACGCCGCATGCTGTGGCGTCTCATCAGGGTCTGCGCTATTTGCTTAATGGAATATTTGCTGTAAGAAGAAATAAATATACTGGATATCCCTTATTTTGGAAATAAATTGATCCAATTTAGAAGGATGGGAGAATCGACTAGGCATCAATGGTTTAATGTCTGTAGACACTAATGTAAACCTTTGTTCATTTTTGCACAAATGTTTGGTGTTTCAGTTTACGTATCTAAGCACAACCCTTTGTTTATTTTTTTATGATGATTCAGATGTCTTATTTTTTGAAGCACAAACAAAGTTATGCTTGGTCAGTATCTCTAATAAAAATGAAAACTGGAAAGCTTATAAAAATATGAATCAGTGATAGACGCTTAATGCTTTACATATTTTACAAAATTAGGAATTTGGTGGTTTTGTAGAACAAATAGGTGCAAAATCACAAGAAGCTGTTTCTAGTGAACAACTTTAATACATTAAGTTAATTAGTTATTGCATCTTTGCATTCAAAGCAACAAACACAAACAACAAGACTATTGCCAAGCAATATATGTCCCCTACTGGCTCCACCGTTGTCAGAAATAATATTGGTTGCCATAGCAACCAGAATTTTTGACGTAGGAACAAAATGAAATGACGTGCATAATGTCCTTATTGCCATCTATCCATGTTTCAAGATTCATGAAAAAATATTAAGAACTTTTTAATTTATCGCAGGATCCAGAAAAGTGTGACAGACTCACAGACTGACGAACACACAGAGCGCAAACCATAAGTCCCCTCTGGTGAAACCGGTAGGGGACAACAAAACTGAATTGTAAACAGTTTTAACATAGTTCAATACAGGTCCGTTTAACGTAAAAATATATGCTGTAAATATATCATGAATAAATTTCACCTTCTTTCTGAGCAGCTATTTAGATGTGTATAAGTAAATTTGAGTAGATTGTAAAACTAAAACAACAAAGTTTTATTTTCGCAAATAACATTTGCGATATGCGATAAAGCCAACGACCACAACTCCCACAACTGCTGCAATCACAACATAGGTTCCTGCTGAAGATTTACTGTTTTTGCTTTTGTCTCCTTTTTCTTCTCTTTTTTGTTCTTTATGTTTCTGAAAACAGAAAAACTAAAAAAAGTTAGCAATTTAGGAGCAACTAGTGATGATTACATATCAGAACTATGAATGCTATTTCTATTTTGATATTGAACACAAGTTGTTTTATTGTAGGAACAATTATGCAGTCTTTGCAATAATTAAAGAACTGTGTTCAGGCATAAGAAAGACAATATCAACTTGCTCAAAATACTCATAATACTAGTGGGACAAATCTGATAATTTAAGTTGTTTCATCAGTAATCTTTTTATTTAAAAATTACTTGTCATTCTTTTTGCACTACTGGGTCAAACATTTTCAGTTTTTTTATGTCCCCCACCACTATAGTGGGGGACATATTGTTTTTGCCCTGTCTGTTGGTTGGTTGGTTTGTTGGTCTGTTGGTTGGTTTGCGCCAACTTTAACATTCGCAATAACTTTTGCAATATTGAAGATAGCAACTTGATATTTGGCATGCATATGTATCTCATGGAGCTGCACAATTTGAGTGGTGAAAGGTCAAGGTCATCCTTCAAGGTCAAAGGTCAAATAAATAGCTTCAAAGCAGCGCAAAAGGGGACATAGTGTTTCTGACAAACACATATCTTGTTTTTAACTTAACTTGGTCATGGTCAAGTTATTGCAAAGACTAGGTATGCCATGTCAAGGTTTGAACCATAACCCATCTTGAAAATACCAAATTTGGTCAAGATTGGACATTATGTCCCCTACCACCATAGTGGGGGACATATTGTTTTTGCCCTGTCTGTTGGTTGGTCTGTTGGTATGTTGGTTGGTTTGCGCCAACTTTAACATTTGCAATAACTTTTGCAATATTGAAGATAGCAACTTGATATTTGGCATGCATATGTATCTCATGGAGCTGCACAATTTGAGTGGTGAAAGGTCAAGGTCATCCTTCAAGGTCAAAGGTCAAATATATAGCTTCAAAGCAGCGCAAAAGGGGACATAGTGTTTCTGACAAACACATATCTTGTTTTTAACTTAACTTGGCCTGGTCAAGCTATTGCAAAGACTAGGTATGCCATGTCAAGGTTTGAACCATAACCCATCTTGAAATTACCAAATTTGGTCAAGACTGGACAAAGATAGATAGACATTGTAACTTGATGCAGCCTAAATTACAAATATTTTATATTTATTGGTCCACAATTCCATGTTTGATGTGTGTGTCTTGTCTAGTGTATTTTTTTTTATGTCTCACTATTTGGCAACTGTATAATAAGTGCAAGTACATCCAACCTATCTGGAATCAGTTATCATCCTTTCTTGGTAAAAAACAACTACATGTAAACGTTAAACTATCCTTAAATCTTAGTTTTGGAATTAATTCATTAAAATCAAAAGACAGTATTATTATTGTTTATTTTATTCGTATAATAATGAAATATTTTACCTTAAACATGAAGTACAGAAAACAAATACCAAATTTTAATTGTTTTATACATAGCCTGACACTTAAAATCCAGATTTATAAAGAAATAGCCCTCAGTAAAGATACATTGTTTTTTTTTACAGAAATGGAATCAAATTAATGCTTCTCAACTCATTTACTCTTCATTTTATGTTTGTTTTTCATTTCATATATTACATGTATATCATCATCGTTTATATATTTGTAGAACACATACTGTTGTCACTGATAGCAATATTACAAACCAAAGTCTAAAACATTATAACTATAAGGCATGTTTTCTTTATACTTTGTTTGAACCATTCTTTGCAAATGAAACACAAGTCATGTATGTTTATAATATATGCTTGAAAATGCATAAACATAAATAAATAATAAGGTTTCTCTTCTGCTGATGCAAATGAATTTTTATGTCCCCACTATAGTAGTGGGGGACATATTGTTTTTGCCCTGTCTGTTGGTTGGTTGGTCTGTAGGTTTGCGCCAGCTTTAACATTTGCAATAACTTTTGCAATATTGAAGATAGCAACTTGATATTTGGCATGCATATGTATCTCATGGAGCTACACATTTTGAGTGGTGAAAGGTCAAGGTCATCCTTCAAAGTCAAAGGTCAAATATATGGGTCAAAATCGCTAATTTAATGTACACTTTTGCAATATTTCAATATTCAAGATAGCAACTTGATATTTGGTATGCATGTGTATCTCATGGAGCTGCACATTTTGAGTGGTGAAAGGTCAAGGTCATCCTTCAAGGTCAGAGGTCAAATATATGTGGCCAAAATTGCTCATTTTATGAGTACTTTTGCAATATTGAAGATAGCAACTAGATATTTGGCATGCATGTGTATTTCATGGAGCTACACATTTTGAGTGGTGAAAGGTCAAGGTCATCCTTCAAGGTCAAATATATGGGTCAAAATTGCTCATGTAATGTCACTTCTGCAATATTAAAGCTAGCAATTTTATATTTGACATGCATGTGTATCTCATGGAGCTGCACATTTTGAGTGGTGAAGGGTCAAGGTCATCCTTCAAGGTCAAACGTCATATACGGGGACATAGTGTTTCACAAACACATCTTGTTATTTCATGTGTATTTTTTACACTATCAGAGGTAATGTTTCATTAAAATTGCTTTTTGGTCATTCAACTGTTGAACCTTTCAGAGAGATCAAACTACTAGTTCAAGAGGAGTTGAAAACACCAGTTTTTTAACTTACCTGATATATCATGTCAACACATATTCTAGTCAATTTCATGATGATTTGGCAAAAAAATATGACTTAAACTCACTTAAGTGTAAATGAGACTGCCCAACCCCCTGACAAGCATGATTTTTAACAAACAAAATATATTGATTAACTCAGATATGATGCCTTTAAAAAATGTTCTGAGCATCAAGATGATTTTCAGTGACTTTAAGCATGTTCACAAGATTTCAGCATAGTCCTTTAAGGAAAACTGCCCTGCAATTTGATGCCCAGTATTTTCAACAAAATTGAACCCTTAAAAAACATAATTTTTAGGCCTCAAATGTTCTGAGATACTTTAATGAAGAATGGGATAAATATGTTGCTTATAAATGTGTTCACAAGGTTTCAGTATAGACATATAAGAGAAACTGTTCCACCACTTCCAGCTGTTTTTCAATGACATGGAACCATTTTTAAACTCTCAAAAATGTTTTGAATTTGTGTTTTATAATGGTTGGGCAATTAACGTGACCTCTAGAGTGTTTATATGGTGAATGTTGGATTGGTAGGATTGACAAGAGGCTTTAAAAAAACATTTTTATACTTAACACTTAGGTATACACATAACTTAACAAGCATAACAAAATTGAAGGATAAATGGAATATAATATGATTATTGGATAAAGATGGAGCTAATTGTGCTTGGTAAGACACATTGTCTCATCTGTTTCTAAACCTTCTATAATATACTTCATCCAACTATCACCATATGTTTCATATATGTGCCTCGCTCTAGCAAAATGGGGCTTAATGCATACGCATAGTTGTCCAAGATTAGCCTTTACAGTCTTATATGGGCCAACAATTTTCACTTCAAGGCGATTTTTTGCTAAGAAGTTACTTCCTAGAACAAAAGATACAATAACAAGAGCTGTATGTGAAACACAATGCCCCCTACTGCGCTTAGAAGCCGCACTGCAGCTATTTTAGAAAAATAGTTATGTTTTGAATGTAAAGGTCACAGTGTCCTAAACCTTCGACCTAGTGACCTCAAACCATGTTTGATAGTAGATCTCAATTAGATGCATGCACATGTGAAGTTTATAGAACATAGACCCAAGAGTTTTCATTTTATGAGCAAGGTTAAAGTTTTGGAACAGACACACACATACAATGACAGACAGACAGGCAAAAAACAATATATCCCCTAATCATTAGATCTGGGGGCATACAAACTAAAAGTGAAGTTCCAGGCTTGCCTGTGAAGAAAGCATAGGTTAATCTGTGACAAAACTATGCACCAGTAAGAAACCAAGACAGCCCCTCAAATACATTGAAAAATATCATTTCTTACCAATATGTAATCTTGTGCCCCATGAAGAACTTCTAAAGTGACCGACGCCTTGGAATTTGTAAAGCACTGGACTGCTTCTGAGTGTGATACGTTTACAAGACTTGTTCCATTTATCTGCAACACAAAGACTGGACTACAGATACATTTACAATTTATACCTTTTGTTTTAGTAAAGCGAATTGCAATAGTTTCAACTTCTGATAATTATTATATTAAATAACAGTTTTAGTGCAATTGGTACAGGAACGTATGCTAGAATATGGTCATTGGCTTATTCTGTTTCAGAACTTTTTTTTGGACAGATTTGTCAAACAAGCCATGACAATGTCATTTTCTATGCACAAGAAGATTCTAAAAAAAACACACACACTATATATATATATATATATATAAATACACTTGTAAGGCTGGGTTTCAATGCATCTGTGTCCGTGCTCTGCGTTCCGTGTCCGTGTTTCTTATACGGACACAGAGTATCTATTCCATGCATCCGCTTATTATTTTAGCTTTTCTGTGTAAAAAGCTCATTCCAAACCTGGTGGTACTTGGATTAGGATGTCGTTATTAGAAGAGCACACATTTTTTATGATGACTGCTGCTGCAGTACTGCATGTTAGTAGATGGAAACCCAGACATAGGTACTGGACACGTGCCATCATAACAAACCGGTAAACTTACGGCACATACTACCATCTTGCTAGAGAATTAGAGCTGAACGCTGTATATATAGTTGCATATTACTGTTCTCACTTACCTGAAACGCCATCAATTGACATTTCTTTGGCTATGCTTTGCCAGATGTTTGATGCAATGTCTTTGTATTCTTTCATACGATGGTTGTATATTTTAGGGTGATTCCTTACTAAATTTATTATTTTTTCACTAATATCTATGCTTGAAAGTCGACCTTTCATGTTGACTGCCGTCCGTGTGCTGAGTCTGCATCCGTGAAAAATCACTCACTGAGCGATTTTTCACGGACGCAATACGCGGATGAATAATGCGGACGCGGAACGCGGATACATGGAATAGCTCCAACAGATTTCAACCAGTTAGTTTTTCCGTGGACATGGACACACAGACACGGAACGCGGAGACATGGAAACCCGGCCTTAGTGAAAAAAAAGTAATGTTTTTAACAGTTATGTGCATCACTAAAATACGGTACCAGGTAATGTTAAGACTGAATTCACAGCAAAGAGCCTGAATTCTAAGCATTAGCATGTCAGAATTTGCTCTTCCAGGACTTAAATGAACATTTTAATTCTGAATTTAAATTTCAATGCAACTTTTTGAAGTTATAACAATTATTATTCCAGTTATTATGTTTAAGGACATTTTTTAAATTTAAAAATCTGTGAAAAAAGTTCCTTTTAAAGAGGGTATACACGATTTTGATATGTGTAAAATTGTAATATATTGATTAAATCTCTAATAATAACATAAAATCAATATATAGGCAAGAAAAATGATACATTGAAGACGAATTTCATAAAATGCAGGCAAGACAAATTAGGGCCCCGAGCCAATTGTAACGAAGATATTTCGTACATATTTCCCTACAATAACCCAAGCATTCATTTTTGTATTAGGATCAGAAATGGTGTTTGTGTGTCTTATTAATAGATTCGTTGCAGGAAATTAAAATGATCAGTGAAACTAAATTTAGATACACATTGTACATGCATGATGTATATACACACAAATTCAACTGTACAGACATTTTCTATTTCAGAATTAAATATCTGGCTTATTTCGCATTTTTCGACACATGTTCTTCTTAACATTTATTTTAATTTATATAGCAATATATGTATAATAATAAGATTTTTACACAATTTATATAAATTCATAAATATTTGACAAAATCGTGCATACCCACTTTAAGTAATGATCGATAAATCAGGCATAAAAATGATCTTAACTAGTACAAGCAAGTTGAGTATTAACCGTTATAAGTTGTTACAAGCATGTTGATGTAAATGTAAAGCAATTGGCAAGACTAGCACAATACTACAATTAAGATTTCAATTGAAACACAGCTTGCCCAGATGCTCAGTGTTATTATTATTTACAGGCATGTTTTATTTGCACTTATGTTATAGATATTATCAGGCCAGCTTGATGAAATAATTCAAGCCATGCATAAAGATAATATGAAGTTTTACACTTTACAATAAATTTCACACTGGTATATGCCAGCTCTGTATAGTAAAAATGTATGCAATTACCGTCAATATTTTATCGCCTTCCTTCAATCGGCCATCTCTATAGGCTGCCCCAGTCTCCCGTATTTTGGTTACAAAAATACCACTGTCACCCGTAATATGGGGATTATCTACTCCACCTCTTATATTGAAGCCCAGACCTGAAATACATAAATGTATTTTGTTATAATTCAGCATAATATACACAGCTGTAAATAGTCCCCATAGTATATATATTGTTTGTAAAAATTGGCAGACCACTTCACTTCTCTGACATTATTTTGATATCTTATCAACAACTTCTCTGCAATATTTGGCTGCACACTTTAAACCCAAATGTCCCCTATAAGTATTGACCATGTTTCAGACACAGTTGCAATAATCAAACACGCAGCAATTGACCCTCCAGGTCACTGGATTTTGCAATTGGTAACAAGATTTTCCATAAAAACGTGCTGCCAGGAATCCAAGGGGTATTTTAATCTGTAATATTAGTATAATAAACCAAACACAAACAGATCAAATATATATCACTAATGCACAAATTAAAACAACCTACATGATAAAGTGTGTTCCCATAATAATGATATTAAACCAAAGTTTTAATCATGTTAACGGTTCATGAAAATGTGTAAGATTTTGCAATGAAAAAAGCTGAGTATTCCGAATTCAAAAATATGTTATTGATTATCTCCATAATCCTGTGAGATAGATTTTGTGTCTAATCAACCAGTTGTAATACACAGACTTTCTCCGGAACCTCGGTAAGATAGAACTAGGGATGGCAAACCTAAGCAAATCCATAACCGGTTCACCTGTTTCGATATTCAAGCATTTAACCGGTTAACCGACTGTCATATTGACACATAAATGAAAAAAAAAACAATTACATGTACATGTATATGCAAATATACTCTGTCTTGTTGATTTTCTCGAGACCTAATTACTGAAACCATGCTATCAATTAAATACTGTTTCTTTACAAATTGTGCTGGTCCTTTAAATTGGGAATATACATTTGGAATCCAATTCTTAGTCATTTCTGAAAGTCATTTCCGACATTGTTTACATGCTTGTCAGCAAACTGTGATGTTTCTCTGTTGTAATACTACCTTCATGTCATTTACACATAATTATTGTTCTACACCTTGACCAATGAAAGCTAGTGCAGAATTCGAATTATGTTGTGTTTTATTAACACTCATTATCCTTTAAGAATTACGTGCATTAACAGTTTGCTGATAAATAACAATTGTCAATTAGCGTAAATATATTTTGCAATGGGCATTGTGGTTTCCTAACCTCTGTTGTTAAGGCCTGGTTATACTCAATGTCTTTATTAGGGTGTTTAAGTTTGCAATAGTTGTTAAAACAACAGTGAGCGGTTGTAATCAATCAAGCAATGGTAGTCAACACAAAGGCACAATAAAACCTGTTCATTAATCCGCTGCACTCTGTTAGTTTACAACTCTAATCGCTTTTGATCCGCATGGGGCATCAGGGGTTGGTAATTGCCGATAATTTGCGATAAGATAAGCAGATTAGCCAATACAGTGCAATGAAGTAAAACAAAACTAACAATTTGAGCATTTATTGCGTTCAACCAAAAATTGTGTTTCTGAAGAGTAACCGAATATTAATATTGTAACCGGTTAACCTCCTTAAGAAACGGATAACCAGTTAACCGTTGCCATCCCTAGATAGAACAAATCATAAATTCAAAACTTTGGCTGATGGTTTGAAAAAGGTTTTTGTTTAAAGTGTTTGTTTTGAGTATTTCTCCACAAATGACTCGCTAATTGATATCGATGATGACAGGTATTGTGTTTGTAAAGATGTATTAGGTTGATTTAACTGGATTTTCAGGTTTTTTTTCCCTTCTTTGTGACCCGCCGATCATCGGCCCTTTCCCTTTCGATTTTTTGTTCCCCTCAGCTGGTAAATTTTCCCCTAGATTTCATTTTCCCCTCCAAAATTTTTTTTTATCTTTTTTTAAATCTTTAAATATATAAGTTAACCTGATCCAGTGTAGAAAAAAGAAAAATATTGCATGATTAAATTTTCTGTTTCCTTGAATTTGTTTTAAAAACAGTCAATTAAGCATTGATTATTTAAGACTTTCCTTATTTTACCCCAAATCCGGCGTTTCGTGTGATTTTTTCCCCCAAAATCTGGCGTTTCGCGAGATTTTTTTCCCCTCAAAAAAGGCCAGGCCCTTTGCCCAAAATCAGATAAAAACCCCTGATTTTATAGAAATGCGCAAGACAAATCTTTTTGCATGGAATTTCGTTTTATCAAGAAGAACTCTGAGCTGTACGTTTGTACTCATAAAAGATCAGAGTATTCAAGAAGAACTAGTCTCCTTGAACTCCTGTAATCAATCTAATAAGTCTTCAAGCAGCAATTGTCATCTGGGAGAATCCTGGTGCACTGTAGTTGGTATAATATACAAACAGAAACTTGTGGGAAAAAGTCTAAACTATTTGTCCCCTCATCTCATATTATGACTGTTTGTATCAACTTAATTTATTTATAGAATCTGGGACTTGAACCTGTGTCACCTAGCTTACAAGGCCATTGCTCTCCTGACTGAACTAACCAGGCCGCCACACATCTTTTCCACCAATCCTGCTTAAGTTCGGTACCGTGACATTCTTCCCTGCCAAGTTGGAATTCGTCCCCAAATTTGAGACAGAGAACAGCGGAAAGCTGATCTCGACAAACCCACGGGGCAAGTTCTATGGAGAACTGTGACCGCCACGGCCCCACGTTGGGCGCTATTGTGGCCGGGTGGTGAAAGGCATGCAACCAGTCCAGGATTCTAACTCAGGACCTCACTTACAGGGTAAGAGCTCTCCGGACTGAGCTAAACAGGCCGTCACACATCTTTTCCACCAATCCCGCCCAAGTTCGGTACCGTGACATTAACACACCAAACTAAACAACTAAATGTTTGAATATATTACAGTTCACAAGAACGAAATTCCTACAAACATGGTAAGAAAAACCTTCAACATTAAAATGACGACTTGTCTCTATGAAAAATCAACAATAACAAAACTGGTGACAATAGAAAAATTAATAAGAAATAATGTTTTCGTTTTTTGTCTGAATCCATTTTCTCCATCTTTTATTCATTTTGACAGTGTCGTGACTCTCTTCGACTTTAGACTATAAAAATTATACATTTCGTCAATAATATCAAGAACTTGTAAAAGTATATTGAACATACATTTCAAAACAGAAACAAGAAAATAACTAGCTAAGTTGCCGGCTGACAGTGAAAATAACAATAATTTTTTCAGTGTTTTACTACCTATTGTCCCTCGCTCTAAGATTATTATTGACTTCTGCAGAGGTGGTTCATCAGACATGATGATTTCACACAGTTATCCAGTAAATCAAGTCTGAAATAGTAATCTAAACATAAATTTGTTCGAGTCTTGACCCTGGGCGAGAAACGTTCTGTCTTGTTTTGCGCCCTGAACTATTCGTACCACGATGATCGTTTCGCTCCCAAGCAGTTCGCCTCGACCGATTTTTTTGCCACAAAAGTTGTTTCGCAAGATTTTTAAAGATAAGTTTTTGATTGAAGATGATGAAAATTATTTTTTTATTTTATATTCCATTAAAATAGGCAGGAATTGTAATTTACGTGAAGCATGAGAAGCATATTAGAATAAGTAAGATAGCGTCAGCTTCAAACTAATTAGTTGAAACATATTTATTTCAAAAAAGCATTTTTTATACAAACAATTTCAAACAACAATTCCAAGATTGACAATTGTAATTCAGAGCAGTAAACCATGAATCGAATCATACAGATATGTGAAAATGGTTCGTTCAGAATTTGCCTAGACCAGAAAAACTTATCTCAGATATAAGTATCTAGATAAAAATGCTATTGGACTTGTGGTGAATGTGAACGCACTTTTTGCGATGAAACTGTTTACTCACCGATGAAATCAGCGCCCAACTAGGATGCATGGATTCACTTACACTATGATTCGATTGCATGGACAATTCTATAAACATTATAGGAGATGCAAAATCTTTTGAAGAAGATTGTAAAGATTTTTGTAGGCTTCTTAAGAAAAGGTTTGACTTAAGACTATGTGACACGTGAACAAACATATAGGGCATGCGTTTAGACATGGGTTCCATAAATAATTACGTATTGGGCGATATCAAAGAAGCTGGAGATGCAAGTATAAATCAAACACTAAATACACATAAGGTAATATCTTAATAAAATAAACAGTCGAACGATAATAATTTAAAAATCCGTACAAAATAAGATGAATTAAAAAACATATTGTTCTATTTAATGTGATTTAACGTCAAGGTAATTTAAAAGAAGACACAATCAAATATGATAGAGCTTAGATTAGAAAACCTGCACCAGACATTGGAATTAGCATTAGAGAGGAGTATATATTTGAAGCACAAGGAGCAGGGAGGTGTAAAGAGTTACACGGAAAAGATGTTGAGGTACATAGATTGTCTAAAGCTCAATTCATGAAAAGTGACTAAACACATCAGTTTGCAGAATCGGAGGCATGCAAAGAGTCGCGATGAATCAAGCTACGAGTAAAGGAGATCAATTAAAGGACTTGAAGCTCCGAAGAGAAGCGGAGCATAAGCAAGATGAAAAGAGAATCGAAAACGTTCTATATAGGGTCATGAGTGTCCTATATATATGGGACAGAAACATAATGCAGGCCAAAAAGTAAAGAAAGGCCAAATAATAGGAACCAAGTCTGCTGGCAGCCTAGATTGAGAAAATAGCGACCACTACAGAAATTTACATATTTACAATCTAAATAAGTAAACAGTTACTTGTGAAAAGTTGATTCTTTTGAAAAAGGACTTACTCTGAAATGCTGATACTTTTAACAACGTCTTACTCTTTTCGAGCATGGCAGTAACTTCATTACAAGTGATACAGCCAAAGTCACTAACATTTTAAATTAAAATTGAAATTGCGTATTGTATGAGATACACAGTTATTTCTTCATTATCACAGACTTAAATATACCACACATTAGCTGGAAGATACGTCAACCGACAGTGGATTGAAAGGTATTCACGGTGAATTTGGTATGATAAGGAATGTGATCCGTGTAGCCTCCGTGTAACTCCATGTCGATCCTCGTAATTCCTTGAACGTTCGGGAGTGTCTTGGGGCTCCGGAAGGCCGACACGGCAGTTTTGGGAAGTTAAAAACTGCCGTGTTGATCCATGACGATCTGGGACGAGGACAGCTTCCGGGGTGATCCGGGATAGTCCGTGTAGCTGCCGTATAGAGTCAGGGCCGTCGGCGGACTTTTCAAAGTGGTCAGGCGCTAAGTGCCGGAGGCGCGAAGCTACTATGGGGGTCCAGGGTCCCCCCCGGAAATTTTGAAACATTAAGGCTAAATCGTGAGATCTGGGAGGTTTTGAGGCCAAAGTGCACGAAATTACTAAGTTACACGGCGCTGCACCAGGATCCATATTATTTGCAAATGCGTTAAACTAGGGAAAATAGTTTGAAAATAGTTTGTTAATTTGCTAAGTTACAGTACTGTTACACCTTTAAAATTTTCCAAATACAAAGCTGCGCCTTTCTCCTCGAGTAACGAACTCCTCTGCAATTTTAGTTAAGTCACGAGCGCCCGTTCTTTGCTTATGAACGTGCAAAGTCATAAGGTTGTTGAGTCTAGTTTGGGACATTGTGCTTCTCGGATATGTCTTAATTCTCTCAAGCGCACAGAACGTCCTCTCGCTTGTGGCATTTGTAGCTGGCATTGTCAGTAAGATTCGTATAAGTGCCGCAACATCTTAACTCTTTTAGCCTTTTTATTTATTTGTTTTTTGATATCACATGAACATTTATTGGCTCAAATAAATCGTGTATTTTTATTATTTGATTTTCAAAAGAAAATGAATACCCAAGATAGCAGATCGACGTTGGCTCAACGTCGGCATCACGTTGGCATGATGTTGGTGTTGGCATGCTTACGTTATAATGAATACCCAAGATAGCAGACCGACGTTAGCCCAACGTTGGCGTTGGGTCAACGTTTGCAAGTATCGGTTGGTCAACTTCGGTTGGTCAAATTATGTTGGCACCTTCTGTGGTAATATCTGCCAATGTTGGAATTCATAATGTGCAGTATAATATAAAATTTATGCTGAGTAGAAATGAGCAGATTGGATTTATAAAAAGAAAGGTATGCATCGAAAGGGCTTCCGTAGTTTTATATTTTGTGTAGAGGGACACCATGATCTAGCCCTTTTTTCTTTTTTTTTTAAATTTGAAGAGACAGAGTCAAAGGATTTTGATAAAATAAGATCTGTCTCATACCTTCAATTGAACGTTAGGCAGAAATCAACATCTGCACAAGCATCGCCGTCCTAGTAAATACTTCCGCTTCCGGTTTAGTGTGTTGCAGAGACGAGTGCATTACTAAGAAGAAAAATAAATATTTTACATCAGATATAGCCCCTCCCATTAAGTCATACCCAGGTTCTTTGAATTGAAATATTGTGTAACCCAACTGCCAAATCTTTTTGCTCCAAACGTTGAATTATATTAGTTTTTTTTTCAGTTTGAAATAAAAGCACATGTTCTGGAAAGTTCAAGATGGCCGCCATTTGTACCATTTCATAATATTAACGTCTTATAATAGCAAACCGAATTAAATATGGATGGTAAAAACACTCAAAAGTCGTCGTCAAGTAATGATCACATACAAAGCCAAAAGTCCAAGCAGCTCAGTGCCTTAGATCATGACTATAATGTCCGAAATGAGAACTTGTGTGTTGATTGTAAAGATCTGCTCCCTTATGATGGAAACAGTATTCAATGTGAACTATGTGATAGCTGGTATTGTGTTCCTTGTTCAGGAATGACTCATACGTTTTACCAGGAGCTACTTTCAGAGGAAAACAATTGAAACTGCATTTGGTACTGCAATGGTTGCAAGAAGGCGATTCCGGGTGTGAGAAAAGTTCTGAACATGGTGAGTTTGATAAAAAATTCACAGGATACAATGATGGTAAGAATTGAGAAAATAGAGAGTCAGTTGATCAACATAGGCCCTAATTCTCAGTTAAATACAGAATTTGAACTAGACCAAGTCATTTTAGACATGAAAGAACGTGAAAAAAGAAAGAATAATGTTATCATTTATAACTTGCCCGAATCAAATGTGGAATCCCCTGAGGAAAGAAAATCTCACGATGATGTAGTATTGAAGGAGCTATATGGATCAGTAAAAGAAAATGATATACCAACAGAAATAACTCGACTAGGTGTAAAAATTAACACTAGATCACGGCCAATGAGAGTAGTGTTTGAAAATGAACAAGCTAAATGGAAACTCCTTAAGAACAATCATGTGTTTAAAGACAAAATCCAGACAACACCTGACTATACATATAGACAGAGACAAATGAACATGAAAATGAAAGAAGAGGTTGCTTAACGCCGTGTGATTGATTAAACATTTACGTTTAAGAAACTGAAAGAGGAATTATATTCCAAGCCAAAACAAATTCAAATCCCTGAACAGCCCCCACGAATAAATTCTCCAACAAATGCACAATCTGCTCGAAGCATGCGGTCAAGACCTGAAAATAATGTAAGCCCTAGCCAGTCGCCCATTATTTCTTATCATTCTAGTCAGTCAGTCAAATATGATGGTACAAGCTCTAATGAAGGTGCCAATGGCCAAGGGGCCCCTTTAGGCCGAGGATCGGGAAAAGGGACCGGACGTGGCCCGGGAAGAGGTCGCCGTTAGATTCCATGAAAGACAAAGTTAACAGTTCCTTAAGTTTTTTTAGTTGAAGTTAATGTTTCCAGTTCATTTAATGTTTATACGTCTGATTCAATTTACGGCAGTTCTGTTTGTTTAAACATTACCTCTAGGAAGGAGAGCAATGGGATCGTTGCAAATTTATATAAAGACAATCATTTTTCCAAAGTGACAATACTTCATGGTGATAAGATGCAGACAATTTTGATGATCATGAATCTAGTGTTTTAAGTGTTAACGCCTCAATTGCCACGGAATTATATGCAAGTAGTACCAGCTTGAATTCTCTTACAAGTGACACTGAAATGTATGGGAACAGTAATACCGATGACACTGAAATTTACATGAGCAGTCCAACAATCCCTTCTTGTAGCAACGATAGCTTTAGTATTGAAAATCATGAAGGTCATAAATGTCTGTACACAAATGCTGACAGTTAAGGTAGTGCACCTCTAATGGGCACATATCCAAATATAATCTAATTAATTATTTTCTTAATCAGCATCATTTCACTGAACTACATGCAAATTTGTAGGTAGGCTTTCCATGCTTTTTAAAAAAATATATCGATTTTTCAAAACCACCCCCACGCTCGGCTTTTGTCCAGTTTATTTTCACCCCTGGGGTATATAAAAGTTCCATAATTCATTCAAATTTCCAAATATGGGCATGCAGTTGGTGTGTACAGATGCTGTAAAGGTGTTTAAAGTTTAAACAAGATGAAATAAGTATTCTTTTACAGACATTTATTTTTTACAAATTTTTATCTATGGAAGAGCACCATGAAATGTAAGTGATTTCAGCCAAGTAAAAATTGGGTCGGTTAAAAACAAAGTGTCATAAAATTCAAAATAGTATCATTTAAGTCATATTTTAAACTTAGTTTTTATAGAAACACTATATACAGCAAAAATACCAAGAACTAGACAGATTTACCGTTTACTGTTTGAAATAAAAATAAAAATGCAACATGCATGGTTCGTATTTTCAACAGTAAATCACCCAATTTCGCCATAACGTTGTTTTAATTTTAATAATTGAAAAATGTGCATAAAAATTGCAACATATTTAACAATAAATATAGCTTATATGCCATATTAAATCAAATTACGTTAGAAAATAAATAAAACGCGTCGCAAAAAAGTATACGTCGTCGGCAGGATTCGAACCTGCGCGGGAATATCCCAAAAGATTTCTAGTCTATCGCCTTAACCACTAGGCTACGGCACCTAATAGTTGGCTCTTCAACCTTCGAAGAAATCGCGGGAAATCATTAGAGGTGCACTACCTTAAGGCAATAAATGGGCTGAATTGGAATCTTTAGTTTACATTCACCAGCCGGATATAGTAGGAATAACAAAAGTATTCCCCAAGACGGGTGACAGAGTTGATGTTTCGAGTTACTTACTGGAGGGTTTTCAGCAATTTGTCAATCCTAAATATTGTGTTAGTTGAAATAGAGGTGCAATTCTATTCATTAGAAACGGTATTGATAGAGGAAGTTTTATAAATCTGAACAATATTAACTGTAAAGAAAGTTGCTGGTGTGAAGTGAGAACTGACAATGAATTTTTTTTTATTGGTCTAGTGTACAGATCACCAAATTCTGACCAAGAAAACAACTTACAATTAAATGAATTAATGAGTGCGATTGGCCAAGAAAAGCATCTTAAAAAGATCATTATGGGTGACTTCAATTATAGAGATATTAATTGGGATCAATGGACGTCATCAGCTCCTGAGACCTGTAGTAGTCATGAGTTTATTGAGGCAGCCAGGGACAGTTTTTTGGTTCAACATGTGAATTTCTACACAAGATATAGCAACTCTCAACAACCGAGTGTACTGGATTTGGTGTTCTCAACTGATGAGTTATTAATTAATAACTTACAACACTATCCTCCTATAGGTAAAAGTGACCACGTTGAGTTATCATTCATTATTGACTGTAACTCTAGAGTAAATTACCAGGCCAAAGAAAACTTCTAATATGATAAAGGAGACTATGATGCAATCACCACAGAGTTGTTGAATGTCCAGTGGGAGGATGAATTTTTTTTAAAAATCTTTAAATGAAAAATGGATTTATTTAAGGGACAAGATACATACCTGTATGGATAAATATATCCCTAAGAAAAAAGTTATAATTGAAACATCTAAAAAAATAGACCTATATGGATGACAAAGAATGCACTTAAGGCTATGAAAACGAAACACCGTTCTTGGCAAAAGTATATGAAAACAAGAGAACACACTCTTTTCCAATACTACAGTAGAGCTAGAAATGCTGCTACTCGTGAGTGTAGAAGAGCACAGGCTGATTTTGAGCAAAACATATCACAAGTAAATAACCCAAATGCCTTTTTTATGGCTATACTATAGTGGGGGACATATTGTTTTTGCCCTGTCTGTTGGTCTGTCTGTTGGTCTGTCTGTTTGCGCCAACTTTAACATTTTGCAATAACTTTTGCTCTATTGAAGATAGCAACTTCATATTTGGCATGCATGTGTATCTCATGAAGCTGCACATTTTGTGTCGTGAAAGGTCAAGGTCAAGGTCATCCTTCAAGGTCAGAGGTCAAATAATGTGGCCCAAATCGCTTATTTTATAAATACTTTTGCAATATTGAAGATAGCAACTTGATATTTGGCATGCATGTGCATCTCATGGAGCTGCACATTTTGAGTGGTGAAAGGTCAAGGTCAAGGTCATCCTTCAAGGTCAGAGGTCAAATATATGTGGCCCAAATCGCTTATTTTATGAATACTTTTGCAATATTGAAGATAGCAACTTGATATTTGGCATGCATGTGTATCTCATGGAGCTGCACATTTTGAGTGGTGAAAGGTCAAGGTCATCCTTCACAAGGTCAAGGTCATCCTACAAGGTCAAACATCATATAGGGGGACATTGTGTTTCACAAACACATCTTGTTAAGTACGCAAATTCAAAAAGAAAAGTCGATGTTGGAATAGCAAAATTGAAGAGAACTGACAATTTATTAGCAGAAGATGACAGTAAAAAGTCTGAGGTGTTAAATGCTTTCTTTAAAAGTGTTTTTGTACAAGAAGATGTTGAAAATGTTCCAAATCCTAGTAACAGGAGTAATGGACAGACATTTAGTGATCTGAACATTGATGAAGAAAAAGTTCTGAAATTACAAAATGTACTTGAAAAATTAAATCCTGTGAAATCTTCGGGTCCGGACCTATTAAATCCATGAGTACTAAGAGAGACTAAAACTGCTATGGTTGTACCCTTATCAATTATTTTTAAACAATCATATCTAGAGGGTGAAGTTGTTGATGACTGGAAAAATGCCCATGTTAAAGCCTTATTTAAAAAGGGCTTAAGAGAAGATGCTTCTTATTACCGTCCTATTAGCTTGACTTGTATTTCATGCAAAATGATGGAAAAACTAATCCGAGACCACATTGTTAGCTATATGATTAACAATAAGTTGTCTTCAGACATTCAGTATGGTTTTCGATCCCTTCGTGCATGTGCTTTGCAGTTGCTTGAAGTTATGGAGACTTGGACTAAATGGTTGGATGATGGAAAAAGCTTTGATTGCATATATTTTGACTTTAGTAAGGCATTCGATACCGTACCTCATGCTAGACTGATCAAGAAACTTATATCCTATGGAATTGATGGGAAAATGCTAAGTTGGGTAAAATCCTTTTTGAATAATAGAAAGCAGAGAGTCGTTGTGAATAAGGATATGTCAGAATGGAGTGAAGTTACCAGTGGCGTACCTCAAGGAAGCGTACTCGGGCCAACACTTTTTTGATATACATCAATGGCATTGACGACATGATTGAAAGCACTATCCGACTGTTCGCTGATGATACACAGTTGTTTAACTCAACTTAAGTGCCCTTGGACAATGACCAAATCCAGAGAAATACTGATAGACTTTCCCAGTGGAGTGATACATGGATATTAAAGTTCAATACCGCGAAATGTAGTACTCTTCATTATGGTATCCATAACCCAAATATTACTTATTTGTTAGGAGAAGGGCCTGATTAAACAGAAATACCTAATAATACTCAAGAGTGTGACCTTGGAGTACTCTTTTCTACTGACTTGAAATTCTGTGAGAATATTAATGAATGCATTAACAAAGCAAACGGTATGATTGGGCTTGTGAAAAGAACTTTTCATCACATAAATACAAAACAATTTAGAAAACTCTATAAGGGGCTTGATAAGACCTCATCTTGAATATGGAAACTTAATATGCCACCCTAGATTTATAAAGGATATTGAAAGTATAGAGCGGGTACAAAAGAGAGCAACCAAGCTAGTCCATTGTGTGAAACATTTACCGTACCCAGAAAGATTAAAAGTTTTGAAGATTCCAACATTAGCATATCGTCGTTTTCGTGGGGACATGATTGAGGTGTATAAGCTGTTACATAGCAAAGAAGATATTGAGTACACTAAGTTTTTTGATCTTAATCCTAATACAACAAGAGGACACTCACTTAAACTTACGAAAAAGTCTTTTAAGAAAGATGTCAGGAAACACTTCTTCTCTCAGAGGGTAATCACACCATGGAACCCTTTAACAGATGAAATCGTCACTGCACCGTCACTGAATACTTTTAAAAACCGATTGGACATATTTATGAAAGACAAATTTTACACAGTAATACCGGATAGAACCTGGGTCCCTGACCATGAGGGGGCTATTAGAGGCTGAGCCAGCTTGCGGCCCTAACCGGATATGTATGTATGTATGTAGTTACGGTACAATATTGCATTTCTTAGGTTCAGCTACAACTAGGGGTTTCTTGGACTATTCATTTCCTTTAATATGTAAACGAAGGGCATATAGCATTTTTCGTTTTTTTTATTATTGCAACATAGGAATGGTTATCATTTTTCTCAATTTGATGTCTTCCCTCGTTTCATGGAAAAAAATCGTCTGCATCTTCCGGTATAAACATCCGGGAAAAATGGTGTGTACGGTTGCTCGTTTGTACCATCGGAAAACAATCACGTAAAAACCGGATAGAACTACCGGGATTTTATCACTTTTGCAAAAGCATCAGTTTTGTAATGAAAATCGGTTTTTTTTTCTTTAAATAAGGAAGCATGATAAAATATGTCTGATCCAGAGGAGATTAAGCTATTCATCTCCTAGCTCAAACTTCTTTTCTCTTTCTTTTTGTTAAAAAGTAATCAGGCTAACGCCGACGGCTCAAGACGGCCCTGAATTATTAGAGTTCGAGGACAGCCGTATTTATACCGTGAATGTCCCTGCGCTTTCATGACAGTTCGGGCACACATTTCAGCGAAACACGTTGTAAAATTACATGGTATTAATTATATAGAGAATTGGTGTTGAATCGGGAAAGTTTATCGTATAAGACGTAGAAGTTTTATCCGATGAGCCGCGCCCAATAAACTTTCCCTAACAATCTATTATGTTTATCCTGATGCTTCCATTTTGTAATTCTATTCTTTATTTCAAACTTTCTTGTCATGGATACAAGTTATACAGTCTAAGCTATATAGCAACCGCCATTAGTTAGTTCCGACATGTGATATAGGCAATACACAAGTCACGAGTCAACTAACCATATATCACTTAGTTTACACCACATCCCTTTCAAAAATCACATGCGAAATATCAATTTATACTCGACTTCATGCTGATCTGCCACACCCTCTCGCTTTGATAGACGCCGGGAACACGAAGTTCTGCATTAGGTACATTATTGTAGTTCAGCCATGTCTTTTGTTGCCAAGCATCTCTTCTTGTCTAACAGTACTGACGCCCTCGTTCCAGGACTTCAACATAGGTCCGGACTCCAGAATGAGCTCTGCTGCGTTAAAATTCAAAGGGTCAAAAACGTTGTGCATGCTGATAGTTTTATTTGCGAGTTCGAATGTAGACTCGTTGACAATTATATACAAGAGTGGTATGAAAAAATGAATACAAGTTCTGTATTGGATATGTATACAGTTTTTAAAACCTCACTGGACTATGAACAATATTTAGACTTGCTTCCTAGACGTTTACGCCTATTTTTTTGTTAGATTAAGATTCTCTGCACACCCGCCAAGAATCCAAACTGGCAGATACGCTCAAAATAACATACCACGAAATGATCGTTTTTGTTTATGTTGTAATAGCGTCGATTTAGAAGACGAATACCACTTTAAATGTTTATGCCGTTGTTACACTGATATAAGAAAACATATATATATCAGCCGTATTTTATATAAACCCATCTGTATATAAATTCCACATGTTATTAGCTTCATATGACAAATCAATAATTTATTAAGAAATACGATGTTAAAAATTGTTGTTAAAACATTCCATTACCGCTGTGATAGATTTTACGTTTTCTTGCAATTGATTGCGTTTATTCATATTTGTATTCTTAAATGACCATTTTATATTATGTAATATTATGTTAATATACTTAATTACGTGACAGAAACTAATGTGAAAATTTGAGTATGAAGACGATGTACTTGTGTATTAGTCTGAATAAACTGTCTGTCTGTCTGTCTGTCTGTCTTCGTTGTCGCATTTGTTGTATGTCTTCTTGCTCAAGAATTCTCATTGAGCCATCGGCCTGTCGACCCGCTGTTCATCTGAAAGGACGAGGGGCATCTTGCTTGTCTTTTTAGCGTCAGTTTCCTTGGGCGGAGCTGATGCTTGTGTATCTACCTGTGAAGCTGATGGGGATCTTGATTCGGACATCGAGTTTGAGTTTGTTTCTTCTTGTTTCTGCTTTTCTTCATCGGCAGCGGATGGTGATCGTAATTAACGATCTTTTGGGACATGGGAGGCACACTTTCATAGTCCGTTCTATTTTGTTCCCGGCATTTCGACGTTTAAGCTATATACATGTACACGAAATGCGAGTTAACTAGTTCGATATCTGATTGCAGAAGGATGAAAACATCGTATGCTTGTGAGAGTGTCCCAGCACTCCTACATAATTAATTACTTCACTTACATAATTGTGGACGAATGTTATTTTGAATAATTATTCCGCTATATTATTCCATGAAACATATCAATATTAATGTGGTCTTGTGCTGCTTGCGGAAGCCGGATTATCTCGAGGAAAACATACCTGTCCGATATGGTGACGACCAACCAAACTCACATACTGCCCAGCACGGGTACCGAATCCGTGTCGTGTACCAACCACTGCGCTAACCGGACACCCTAATAGATAGAATCACCGAAAATCAACATTCTGTCATATAAATTATTTTCAGTCCGGGGCTAATCATGTTTGGTCCGTATCGCTGCCGTGCAGATGACATAGTAGAGTTGTCGTTCTTGCCTCAACATACATGAATGTAATGAACCGCAGTGTAAGAGAGTGGCAGATGGCGTGTTCGTTCGTTTAAATCCGGAGCTATTTGTATCTCTGCCGTGTAAGTTCGGGACGGTCCGTGTTTGCGCCGTGTTAATTGCGTGTTGCTGCCGGGCCTATCCGTGTTGGTACGGGTAAATCCGTGTGGATACCGTGTTGTCACCGGGGTGATGGCCTTTGGAAGACCGTCGACGCTAAACCCCCCCCCCCCCCCACAAAATTCACAGATTGTCAGGGTTCGTCCAAGTTCTTGATCCGGGGTCATTTGTGTACGTTGATCAACATCCATGCGAAAAGATTTAATAGTCCCAATGTTGTTTTTTTGCATTGACCGTTCCAAGGCGCTGGCCCGATATTTAATAATTGCAGCGTCTGTGTCTTTGTTACGCTTTTGGTGTTGGCAAGGAGAACATGCACCATTTATAAAGTGAATACATCTGAACAAAGAATAATGTTTGAATGGCCATAAAATCTCCAGTACTTGAACTTTTACGATGGAATGACTCCATTTTTGTTCATATTTGTGCGTTTAAATGTACGCGTGTTTCATGTATTTTCGTCAGTTTTGTATTTCAATGTCTTTCTGACATCAATAAAGGACTATGTATAAAAAGCCACCCCCCTGCAGGGACTGCTAAAGATTCGCTTTATGTTTATTTTATTCACAACAATTTAACCTCCTCATGCGTACGAAGCTGTTACGACCCCACGGAGCTCTTACAAAAGGAAAATATCACGTTGATAGAAAATATTCAGAAAAGAGCAACTAAAATGTTCATAAATTGTCACACTTTACCTATAAAGAAAGACGTCACACACTGAAACTAACCACATCAAGCTATTAGTGAATTAGACGGGATATGTATAAGTGAAGTATACAACCTGCTTAAGAATAAGTACTACGAAACGGAACTTTTAAACATGAACAAAGTTACGCATAAGGAAACGATACAGATTTGCACAAAACGATTCGTTAAGCAATTTTTAACAAATTTCAACGATGCATCATGCAAACAAATTACAACACATTGAACGCACATTTAAAAGGTCGCTTGCTGCTGTAAACATTGCGTACCTAGGCTGTAATGCTGAGTTAAATGGTCACATCAATCTAGAAATGCTAAATGATTATAATAGGATAACACATTATGCGTAATTGATAAGTAGGTAGATTGATATATTGTTTCGTAGCCCCCTCCCCCGTATTTAATAAATCAAACTGAACTCGTGAACAAACGGAAAACAAAACGGAGCACGATATGCCGAAAAATTAATGAAGTTGACACTTAACGATTGTAAAAATTAAATAAAAAAGCAGAAGATTTTGTGTCAACAAATCCACCTTCATTTGCAACTAATTAATTGCAAATGATATATATGGGGAAAACGAATCCTTGTCGCTACGATTCTGCTTATCTACTTGTTTCTCCTCATTCAAGTATATTTTGACAAAATTCTGACCTGTGCACTCAAACAATGAATATAATGACAATAATGAATATTTAGGATTAGTTTTTGGTTTTTATTTTAGAGTCCATGTTTTGTTTATCGTCTAATCGTTTTTAATAACTGAAATAAAGAAAACGCTCCATAATTTACATTTTTAATAGCGCATTTTTAGCGTATACAATTTACAATTCTTTTTACACCCCGTGAGTTTCTAAAATGACTTTTTGCTATACGTTATTTTTAAAGCAAAATGTTCAATTCAATCATCGCTTACAACAGTTTGGATGTACATCTTTTAATCTCATCACATTTTCATTTGCGAAGGCTATAGTTTCATTTGCATGTCACTGCACATGAATCTTTTGTGTTTGAATCCAACCACTCGCCCTTGACTGTCATTTTACGGAACCCTTTCTTGTTCACTTTATACAAGATATCCAGTGAGTATGTTTAATCTTGATGTTTAATGTACAATTAAAAACTTGTTTATAAATGCTTAGGTGGCATAATATCAGTTTAATGCATATAATATATATTTTTTAAACACAATGTACTGCAAAACTTAAATATATATTGTTTTGAATTAAGACAATTATGTTTTATTACGCCCCAGATCAAATGATCAGGGGGTATTTTGTTTTTTTTGCCTGTCTGTCTGTCTGTCTGTCTGTTTGTCTGTCTGTCTGTCTGTCTGTCTGTCATTATATGTGTGTCTGTCCCAAAATTTTAAGCTTGCTCATAAAATGAAAACTTTTGGGTCTATGTTATTTAAACTTCACATGTGCATGCATGTCATTGAGATCCACAATCAAACATGATTTGAGGTCACTAGGTCAAGGTCACTGTGACTTTTACATTCAAAATATAACTTTGTTTCTAAAATAGCTGCCGTGCGGCTTCAAAGCGCAGTAGGGGGCATTGTGTTTCACAACTCTTGTTTCAAATAAAACATTTATCTTACTCACATCCACTCTGTTAGATTGGGTTGCTACATTGTTAATGCTCGCTGTCGGCCATACTGTTAATGGTTTGTTGGATACAATGATATATGATACATTGAATTTTATCCGAATTGTCATTATTTTGTCTGATTTAACAACGCGTATGAGAAAAAATCAGACTGACTCGTGTCAATCACGAAGATAAAAAATTATCAAAATAAATTATAAAAAAATAATCAAATGACGACAAGTTGTACAAATAATATTATCTTTTCATATGGAATTGACTTTACGAACATTTTTAATCCTCATGTATATTTCTTCCGAATTGTCTCGTCCTTATTAGCATAAAATGGTTCTCGCACACATGATTTTGTCTTCATTCGCACGGTAATGTCTTCATTATTAGTTACTTATCTACATCCGCATGGATTGTTATCATACCCACGGACTTGTCCCTATTCACTGATCTTATTTTCATCCATATGGACCTGTGTCCATCATCATGGTGTTGACTTCAGCGTCATGGTTTGCCTTCATATGCATGGTTATGTATTCAACATCAGCATTTGCCTGTCCTGCACTTTTCGCGGTAGTTCTCATTCGGACGAACCTTTCCGCATCCTCATGGGTTTGGCTTCATCCGTACGGTATCGTCTTCATCGACACGATCTTGTTTTTCATCTGCATGGTCTTTTTATCACCTGGATTATCTTGTTCTCACACGCACGGACTTCTTCTTATCCGCATGGACTTGTCCTCATCAACATAATCTTGTCTTCATCAATAGTGTCTACCTCTTTCAAAATAATGTCGATTCGTTTTGTCTTTACGTCTTTACCATTGTGCTGTGCCTGACCCTGTACCGATCGTGGCAATTAACTAGAAACGCTGAGGACTTTGTTCGCTCACATTTTATTATCCTTATCCGCAAGGTCTTGCCCTCATACACATTTTGAAACCATCATCCGCCTAGTCGTTTGCTTATGAAAAAGGTCTAATCCTGATCGTGTAATCATTCGTCATCAGCAAAGTGTTGTGGTTGCGCGTTCATATTCTTTTCCTTAACCAAATGGTCTTCTTCTTTTTTTCTCACTCGCATAGTCATGTTCTCATCCACAAGGGTATTGTCCTAATCCACACTGTGTTATTTTCGTTAACATGGTCTTGTCCTCATTCGCGTAGTATTTTTTTCATTTGTTTGTTCTTGTTCTCACCCACATGGAATTTTCTTCATCACCAAGGTCGTGTCCTCAAACGCATACTCTTTTGTCACCAGCATCTTATTGTCTTGATCTGTATGGTATTGTCTTTATTTGCATAGTATTGTACTAAACCGCATGGTCGGCCGTGCTCTCATCCGCATGGTATTGTCCTTGTATCATTATCCGAATAAACTTGTTTTCATCCATACGGTCTTGTCTCCTAATCCTGATGGTCTTATGGTTCTGTTGTGGATGATAAACCATCTAACTATGGTAATTGAGTCGTTTTTTGTTTGTATTTCAAGCAAGCTATGGGTACGATATGTAAACATAAAATGCGTTTTCACTACGTTTATCGGTCATATTTATGTTATAAACGTTCACTGCACACGATCGAGGTAAAATAGAAAAATATAATTATATTTCAAACATTATGTTGAAGTTTTAAATTGTAAATGAATAATATTATTTATACTTGTACATATAAGTCAAACGTTTAAGCATCATTATAAGGATTTCGTTGCGTCCCTCATGTACATGCTATACTAACTACTTCTAGAAAATCAATATGAATTTATTTGTCTAACGTGAGATGCATCGTATCTAATAAAATAAAAATGTGAATTGTGAAATTAAACCTTATCATATACTAAAAGTTTAAATTGTGTACCCGTTCAAGATTTTTGAATCAGTAAAACTAAGAGAAAATGTTTGTATAAAAAGAACATGTGATCCAAGAATGAGTGACAAATAGTTGAATATTTTTAAAAATGTATTCAAATCTATGAACACAACCTAAAACGTTAATAAATAATGTTTCCCGTGTATTAAAAGCATACACCAATTTGATTGCGCTTTCGCGTTATAGATATTATCTGTAATAAAACAGAGTACATTTTGACAACGACAAAATTAGGTAGAGGCAACTAACACTTCTTGTCTCACATTCAAAGGCAATAGATATATTTCGCCGTCAAACCAGATGCTCTTACATTTTATCTTCCGCATATTGGCTACTGTTCGCCGTTGACAACTGCATGAAAAGGGTCAATCTGTCACACAAATGACTACTTCCCCGCAGCAGCGTGGGTTTAAGTTAATCGAACGCTGTTAGGTTTACAAATACGCGTTGCGTTTGTTTAGTAAGCTACCATACTGACCGTATTGAACAAGCAGGTTAGGATCGAAATTTACAGAATGATATTATGACGTGCAATATAATTACCATATTTATATAATTAAACTGTGCATTAATGATATTTTTTGCCATGCAAACTTGGTTACTAGTATGTGATACAAAATGGTACTCGCTAAGATAAATTCGTCTGGAACGATGTGATACAGAGTAGAAAATTTAGCTTGAAGTACGCTTTCGTAAAATATTAAGTTACTGACCCTGCAGCACACTCTGCTAGGTCAGTAAGAAACCATGTAGTAAATAATACTTGTCACAGTCGGTGGCAGTTTCAGAATGGATATGTCAGACAGACATACCGTATTATTCATGATTGCTGCTGGGAAAATATAGTAAACAGATAGACCGATGAAATCTAACATTTCATCGCGACATGATTACATATTTTAAAATGTATGCTCGAGTATTAATACAGTATTTTTTATACATATTTTATGCGCAAATTTACTGTTCAATAAAGTACGTACTTATATTTTATATTGTTAGCGCAAATGTACTGTACAATAAAATTCGTACTTATTATGTGAATTAGAAGCTGTACTAGTGCCATGCGTCTGATTGCCATTAAAATACTAGAAAATATGCTCTATCTGCGATTATAAAATTTGTCAGAAATCATCAGTTACGAGACTGTTGACCTAATAGTTAATAATTTAATAAAATGTGTGAGCATAATTTTACAAAACGTGTATTTGCAAAATGACTTGTGACTCGTGGGTCAATATTTGTTCGGTGGAGATTTTTGCGAGGTAGGAATGTGATTGCTTTTCACATATCTTCAATTTCACTGACTAAATCATGCCATAAAAAGTACTGAATCTTAAATTTGGTATACTTATATACACTTATGTATCCACTACGTGGATTTATACACGATTAGTTCAATCTGCGGCTAATGCCAAACATAGAATTGTGTAGTAGTAACTCGTCTTATAAAAAAGGAACACCTTGTCACCTTCAGAAAAGTAAGCGAATATTTTTGAAATGCAGGTTATAAAAAATGCTTTTCTTATATTATATGTTTTTCACATTGTCAGAAATATCAGACAGGGTAATTAGAAACGGACGATTTCCTTTTACAAAACAGTATTTACCAGCATAAACTAGGTCAGATTTAATTTCCACGCACCTGCATACGCAATATAATCTGATTTATAAAATAAATATGATATGCAAACAAAACACACAAACATATTATATGTTAACGTTTGCTTTTTAAAAATGACAATAACTGGAGTTTTACCAACAATTGGTTTTCATTATGTCTTCCAGTTTCTGGCATGTCGTAACGAGGACTATAACATTGTACGAAACGGCTAATAATGTACCTAGTAGTGTCCTGACTGAAGTGAAGGACCGGATGATGTTTAAGCATTTGAAAACGTACTTGGTGATTGCACGTGCGTGTATTAATGACCAGTTTTGGGGATACTGTGCCGTATTGTTTTCGTGAACGTGATTCTGACTTGACGCTGACCTGGTGGTTGCAGGCCGCGCTTGCATATCCGCAAAAAAGTAAAAGAAGGCAGGGTCCTCACACGTATCCCTACCAAATATCGAATGACATACTGCGTTATTGCTAGGTATGTACAAGGTGCTCTGCGTGTGTTTACTTTGTCAGATCTTCACCATTGCTGCGTAAATTCAAAGCGTGTTTTTTTTGTAAATGATATGTGATTATTAAACGAAATAACTTTTTTCTGCAACTTTAAATGGTAAGATATTTTTAAAGGGCTGTTGTTATGTTGTTTTGAACGAGAATTTAGCGATGGGAGCGGTCGAAGCCGACAAAAGACTTAAGTGTCATTTTATATACGCAGTTTACATGTTTATTTGCGTATAAGGTACCGGTACGAACTGGGTAATAATGGTTACATATATGTTGAGGTCGAAGTGAACGCAACTTAGGCTTAGTATGAGCGTAAGGAGTATCTTGTTCAGACGTGCTGAAGAGAAATATATTGAGCAATTTCGACATTTATGGGTCAATGTTGTTATTAATATTATTATTAGGAATTATCTGGACGTGAGGTTGACTAATATAAGTAATTAAAAGATTTATTTATATCTACCAAACACTTATCCTCAGTATTTATTGACAATAATAGACATATTATAAAATACAGTATGGAGAACTCCTAATGGTAAAATAACACAACACAAAAAGAGTTTCCTGCCTTGACGAAAAATGTAAGGACGGGACGGGACCTGACTACTGCCATATATATATATATATATATATATATATATATATATATATATATATATATATATATATATATATATATATATTTATATATATATATATTTCGTTTATTTGACCGAATAATTTAATTCTACATTTATTGAATAAGGTTTATGTGTATTAGTAAATCGGACCCAATATTGAGATATAACTTTGCAAATTGATAATGCTTCACACAGTGCATACTTATATGTATGGCTGTGAAATCATTGACCCGCCGGATAGGATATCAGTATTTAGATAATTATTCCGTTAAAGTGGTCTCTCTTGGAGCCATACACTCCCAGTACGTACATAATTATCATAATAATTCGTTTGATTTATATACGAATCATTAAGACTGACCTGGGCAGATTGTAAAAAAGAAGGTTCGCATATTGAACTGTGAAACAAGTGAGTTTTTGATATTTAAATCACATACACAGAGCCGTAACAATCCGTGATAATGATACGTGTTGAATGCATGTGCACATCTTATTATGTTCATAACGTATAAGAAGATAAAATTGCATTAAAATGACTTTGGCATTCGATAAATTCAGAAGAACTTGTGATTCAGGAACGCTGATATATTGAAGAAGTGGTCATCGAAAAGAATGTTTTGTTCAGACTGATACGGCAAAGGGCACTAGCCATGTGACCCGGAATTTTAATAAGCGATATGTGAAGCTATTATACTAAATACAATCTTACGTAATATTAGATATTTGTACAAGAGACTTCCCATTTTGATTGACACAGTCAAACCAATAAGTAATAATATCTTCCGATAAGTATTTGTTTACTGCACAACATCCTTGTAAATGTTGCTGCTATTAATATTAAGGTAAGTGAACCTGAAGGACAGCGTTGGAGCAGGAATTAAATCTTTACATTGAAGCAGTGACTTATAAATTTAAATTCAAGTTTTTTTTAAAATTAAACAAGTTATGCAAAATGCCAGTTTATAATCATGACTCATATACTAATTATTAAAAGTATAAACCATGACGCGCCCACAAATCGTTTTGGAGCATTTTATAGTCAATGCATGCAAGTTCTTTATTATGAGTTTTGAAAACTTCCGGAATAAGGCTCGTTTAGTCGAGATTAAAATATGATCAAGCAAGTTTCTAAAAGTATATCTATACATTTACAGCATATGGAGCTTTTAATCTAAGATGTTTTTTATACAAAAAACAAATTAAGTTCTTTATAAGGGTGCCGATATCATGTTTAACAAGAAATATCTTTAAAAAAGATATACGGCGTTGATTGTGGTTGGAGTTTATGAAAGGTAAAGAGTTCAATGAATGAGATCAAGGATAGCGAATGTCTTTCATTGCAGTTCTTAGCTGCATCACACGCAGTACAGGATGTTACGCGGAGTTTTTGCGGCGTATTTTACATTATTACATATTGCTGGTCATAAACCATAGATACAAAACAGAAAACCAAAAGAATAATGGAAGTGAAATAACAACATATGAGGCAACCGGCTACACCCGAAGTATCCGTACATATTTTAAATATTTATATGCGAGTTCTTCGAACAAACCTGTTTTAGTGGTTTGTCGGGCATTGCTATTTGATTCGAGTATTAACAGTATCGAGAATCATCGCGCTCATGCTTAATACATTAGTCAATATGGTTAAAAATTAATTAAAAATAATATTTATCATGGCATTGTTGAAAACACATTAAGAATCTATTATTGACATACCATAACCATATCGCTGGATATCTTCATTTAACATCTTCCTGGTCTAAAGAAAATTGCAGTTCACATAGTTCACGCTATAGCGTCTTTATTATATAACAATTATTTTACTGGCCGCGAACTCCGTTCAGAACAAAAGGTATTCGTGAAGACCCAGCGATGACCTGTGTATAAACTCTGACATTCACACACAACCGCGAACTGACGAAGGTGTAGAATCTACGCAAAAATTGTATTGATGTGAAGAGTTGAGTGTAAAACTGTTCTATCTATCATGCCATAAGAGATAACATTGTTTTATGCTGAACACGCAGTAAAACAGTGATAGAAAGACGCGGTCACGTTTCCAATGTTTTGGTGGTATTCTAAAATCAGCCAATGGACTAAATGAAGTGTATTCATTCGTGGGTAGCCGCGGGCATTTTTATGAATGTAACCTGAAGGTCTCCCAAGGTCAAATGTGACGTTAATCAGCTACGCCGAAAGAATAGTCAACTTGTGCCCGATGCAAATATCTTTTCACTAGGCCACAGCAGTTATCATCTGAATGGCTTGATAAGAATTAATCACATGCTAGTCTAACGTGACACACTCATCGGTAGCTTCTGACATCTAGACATATAATATGTGTGGCTGTATCAGACACAGCGTGGGTTGAATCACATCTAAGCAACATGTAGTTAATGAAGGCCACTCCGTTTTTGCTAAGGATGTCTGGCGCACGACAATAGCTCATTTATTCTGTTTGAATCGGAACGGTAACGAGTATTGCGAATGTGTGTTGTTATAAGTGTAAACATATGATTGATTTTATGATAAAATTAATTCGTTTTATAATAATAGTATACGTTCTGACGAATACAAGTTGTGCTTAGGAATAGAATCCCTGTCAGACCTGTTACAGGTCAACATAGTTGCTGTTAATGCTTCATACTCATAAATGACAGGCTGCAGTATAAACATATCAATATAATGGCTTTCCTTTATTGTGCCCTAACAAACTGAAATATATTTTGTAAAACAAATGGAGTTTTTAATTGTTGAAATCTTGAACGATAATTATTAAGCTGCTTTATATGGATTGCAATAATTGAATGCGAATTTCAATTAATTTATACGTTATCCTTATCAGAAAAAAATAAATGTTAACTTGTTAAATCCTGTAATATGCTTTACATCGACTATGTGTTTTTGAACAATATTCCATTTTAAATTGTCCTCTGTAACGCATAATTATATTTCTTAAATGTTAATTTCAACAATAAATGTCTTAAAAATAAATTCGGTGTGTAAATTATTATTCAGATGGTAGGAAGAATAAAACAAGTAAAAACAGTGGTTTATTGGACCCAATAATATACTATATATAAATAGAAATTATTACAACTGAGGTAAAGAATAATCTTGACAACGCATGTCGAAATATGCAGGGCTTTAAACCACTTTCTATATAGCTTTTTTAACGAAGTGTTATACACATAACAAATATAGTACTTCAGAGACATATGTCTAAAACAAGCATTTGACCTCAGATGGGAAAAAAATTATGTAGAGGACAACACTACAATTATACACACACATCATTGAATTATGCAATGTACTATTGCACATCTGGGTTTCAGAGAAAAATATTTTGTGTGCGATTGTGCTACAAATGTATAATTAGAAGATTTAAAATAATTCTTGTGACCCCAGAGAATGACAAGTTTTTACCAAGGCGCACACATTTGAGAACATATTAAAGAGAAGCACGTAACAATGCTAACTACCAATAACAAAACATGTGAACTTTGTGGTTGTAGAATAGTTTTTTTTTGCTACAATAACATTACAATAATCATGATATGGTACAACGTATAAGGTGGAACAAGGAGAAATTTCGAAATGTAGAGATGGACAGATGGACAGACAGACTTACAGACGCTTTTCAATAGTTTAGTAACGCTTAGCAAATTACGGAATGTTACATGAATAACATTTCGACGTATTATGAGCCTTCTATTACAGGTAGTGTGTTAAGTTATCACCAGAAACAAAGGTCTAGAGTGTATCGAACATACTTTTATGAAGACTTTCTGATCAATTTAAACTTACGACTTTGTAGAATTTGAGTCATTACATTAGCAGCACGATACAGGTAAATGTCCATTGACTGTACGGGCGTTGTTACTACAATTTGTGTATATTGTAAGCAATCTGCCATCAGTAATTTTGTGAAGTCAACAATTATGTATATGTTACAAAACATAATTTACAAAAATTATGCAAAGAAAAACCAACAAATACTTATTGCTTTCGAGTCATCTTATTAGCGTGTGATTTGAAACATAGTGAACACCAGTTGTGCAAACAACATCATACCTTCTTTACATAATTGGCCACATTACACATCGACATAATCTTACACACTTCTTTATAATCTTTGAAGTACATTTTAACAGTTCCCCTCTGTATAAAATCGATAGTTATGTATACAACTGCTATTTCGAACGATTGTACAAACTTTAAGCAGTCCAAATTCGTAGCATATACAAACAATTTTTGGAGATTTGTGATTGTATGTAAATGTTCGGCTAAATAAAGTGTTATGTAAGTTATAAGTTGTAATAATAATGTGTTATCGTTACTTTAAATACTAAAGTATGCTTTATGTACGTTGGAATTTGAAGCTGACTTACCGCGTTAATATTATAATAATTACCTTGTGCCAGAGGGGGTAATAACGTGAAAGTCAAGAGGGCGACATCCATGCCGAGACAGGTATCTTTCGCCGTTTTATACCCTTGATTACTTAGATTATTATTTTTAAATGTCGGTCACTTTCCCGCCATATCAAATGACTAGCCGTATATTTCGTATAAATATTTGCTCTTTATTTACTTTATCTTTACTCGCTGCGAAGTTTCTTAGCGGGGTGGCCTAATTTCAGCTTCACTAAAAAATTCGCAGCGAGTGAAGTCGAGATATAAAGCAAATTTTTAAACGAAATAAACGCTTATCACTTACCTACTGATATTGCTGCAAAGTGAGCGGCATTTAAAAATTAAACAATACACCCTACCTATGTGTGCTGCATTTAAGAATACCATATTGAATTACTATGGTATCTTACATCTGAAACGTTACATACGTCAGATGAAATAAACATGCTGGAGTTAAATATAACGCAATTATGACAATATGACAATAAGTATTTGCCACGGTGCGCTCTCTATTCGACACATTGTTTTCACACGTGATTCATTAGGAACCATTCATTTATATTTGCTTCAATTGACCGTCGGATCCGAAATCCAACGCCATATATTATTATAAGCAATTTTAAAGTTCCACATACTCAAATGCTCTCAAATGCGACGAAAAAAATAATATCGGACATTGTTTTAATTTGATTTCAAAATAATAAAATTACAACTTTGAGGTTGCTATTCGTAAGTCATATGTCCGCAAAAACTGGTTCCTGCTCAGTCCTGCGAGAACTCAAAACTTTTGGAGGTAATAAGATTAACTTGGTGCACTTATACACGGTAAGTTTGTGCGTAATCAATGAAGTGTCTACACTTGTGATATCAACAGAGATTGCATTGTAAGATTATTGCAGTTACAAACATACATGGGGTTTAATTAGGAAGCGTTTCACGTGTAATTATACGTACAATATGAAGGTTATAGAATCTCTTCCTCGTCACTGGATCATTACTGCGACAATGCAATGCGTGTTAAAAACGGTCATGAAGTATGTCATGTTTTATCATTTCTTCTGTTGGCATAAAGGAGATATAAGCAGTGAAGAAGGCCGCGGCAACATCAGATTTTCAGTTCGAGTCCACTAACACAAAATTAAATATGCAGAAATCGATTCTTAAGTACAGCCAAAAAAAAAATACCTCATACAGGTGGGGTTAATAATAAAGATTTCGAAGCATGCATTCAATTAAGTATACATTCCATTCGCTCCAAGAGCTTTGAAACTTAAACACTATTATATTGCATTTGTTGGTACAAGTGTTTAGTCAAACTAACCTCATTTTTCGTAAGAAAAACAGATACCATATAAGCATGAATTGATGTATTTTCTATAGGCACGAACTTTCAGTGTATGCTTATAAAACGCGAGTGTACGCTGGCATAGTAGTTACATTCACTCCTCTTTCTTAAATCACTTCTCTGTTTTCTCACGGCATACTAAAGCGAGAGAACGACTAACTAAGTCAAGGAAACGAAAAAAAGAGTGCAATTTAATGCAAAGAGGATTGAATGTCACCTCTATGCGACGTAGTATTTGCTTATAAGAAAGCTTTGTTATGTGAATAATCAGTACGTTGTAAGCATAGCACGACACACTTTGACAATGAAAGGGTGTAAAATGAACATTTTCAAATGGGTTTTGAGTAGATACATTTTGCAATATCGACACCTTCTCAACACGTACTAACACAAATCAGGTCGTGGCGATAAATTGGTGAACCGAGTACGGACGTACTTGGCCTTGGTTGAACATATTTAGTTTGCCTCATATATATACTGTAAACATTGCGTACATCATAAAAAGTGTCGAACAAATATTTGTATGAACACACTGCAACTACATTTAAAACACAATATATATATATATATATGTATGTATATATATATATATATATATATATATATATATATATATATATATATATATATATATATATATATATATATATATATATATATATATATATATATATATATATATATTTATATATTTATATATATGTACAAATGTAAAGTGAATCCGGACTAAGATCAATTTAACAGGGGATTAAATAAATCAATAAAAAAAAATTCTTTTGCTAACCTAGCTGTAACAGAGTCCGAATATAACTTATAAAATGGAAATATTTTAAATTTTGGTTCCATTTTAGAACATTCATCAAGATGTTTACTGAATGGCATTTGTCTTATTGAGGGATCGCGCATTTGTTGTTCACGAACAGTTCGTCGATTAACTTTATCTCCAGTTTGTCCAATGTAATATTTATTGCAACCACTACATACTAAGACATAAATAACACGTTTGACATCGCATGACATTTTAGCAAAAGAACAATTTTGTATTGATTTATATTAGCCCCTGTTAAATTCATTGTTATTATTTGACGTTTGACGTCAAAATATAAGTAACGTCATTTGACGTTGTTACTTTGACAATTTAACGTTATGGTTGTATATTTTATATGCCCTTATGAGTTGTGCGAATCCGGTCGGCATATATAAATACAATTTTTTTATACCCAATCGACGTTTGTTTATTTTTTCAATATATATATATTGTATAATTCATTGACATATATACAAAGTAAAAACATATTCTAGTAGTGATGTTAGTTTACATGCATTAACTTGTAATACATTGTCATCATATATCAATAAAGCAAACTAAAAAAAAAGATTTGTTTATAAAAGAAATCCATGTGTGTTTCCTACATCTTAATTTCTGTATATATCATATATAAAATACAGTGGTAGATAAAATAAACGTCATTGTTTCTTACACAGCTCGTTTCATTTAAAGATAAAAATAGTTTGAATTGTTTCAGTTGAACCATATCCACGCCGTTTAGCCTGTTCATATATTCTTTGCAGGTTCAGGAGTATTGGCTCGTGTTTCGCTCCTTTTTTACGTGTACCTCAATTGTCATTATGTTTGTTTATATTTTTCTACATGTTACAGTTACGATGTCAGTGTATTCGAATAATTATGGCAAGTGTCCCGTATGTTTCGTATAGTTCCCACTTGTTTTCATAAGCGTTAGGGTTGGCTATGCGCACTTATTACCTCAACGCATGCTCTCCTGCACAAAGGACACATATTGGCACGTAGTCTCCACTGCGTAATGCAGTTGTGACACATGTTGTTGTGCCTGCATGGTACTACAGTAACAAAAAGCTTTTCTTCAAAAAAAACCATCACACTCATATGGCGTATTCTTATTTACCTGATGTATGTTTATTTTCAGATTTTGACGTCGACTATTGCTCTCCGCCACTAAGGGCACCTATTGTCAAGTCGTCGCAACTGTTGAATGCAGTTATGGCACATGTTGTTGTGCATATATGGAAATAAAGTAACACAAGGCTTTTCCTTAAAACATATCACACATACATTTGGCACATTCTCATATGCCGGACGTATGCTCACACTACAGTTTTTGAATGCTTATATAAAAAACTAAAATACCGTCAAATATTATATAAAGTATAAAACACATTATGATCAAGTACACAATAGTATTTACGAACCCATGTATTAACGGAAACGCTACCTTCCATATACATGCACAAATCAAAAATACTATTGGAATAAAACATAACGGTAAATTAGTACATTTGCCTAATGTAGTATTTTCCATAGCAATTTCGATACCAACAATAACAACAAAACAAAATAAAGCAAATAATGGAATATAACAGAACCCAAAAAGGCAGTCAATAACTGGGAAGACAAAATGTAGGACGATGTAATCAAAGTTTCGGACGAATATAAGAAAACTAGTTAATAAATATGTGACGATCCAATTTAGAAATGTCAATACAGAAGTCATTATTTTGTTGATAACAATTAATGGAAAAGTAATCAAGGCGTTTAAAATCTCTGATTAGCCGCGTAAAACGATATCGAAGATAACATATTGCGTGGTGTTCAAAACTGTCTGAATCGAATCCAATATCCAGAGAGCTACTTGGATAGGAAATCGGAATGCAATGTCCAAAATTTCTGTCACTGTGTAAATCAGGTTTGTTAAACCGTATACAAATGCCTTTAACAATGTATCAATTGTTGAATTTGTTTTGCTTATAACATATTGCATACAATACACAATCACATTTATACCTTTTGCCAAAAGAGAGGCGTCTGTTTCCAATATTACCTCCATTTTTCTTACGTCTCCACAACGTCTTTAAATGTACACATAAGTTTATAAATATATTATTTGTTTTCAATTCATATATTTTTCATATTATTGATGTCGTCGCTTTTTAAAACATTGAAAAAAACAACAACACACCGTGATAAGGCACTGTTTATCTATCATGTGGCCGGTTTATTTGCACACGAAATGCCTCCCACTTACACAGTTTTTACTTATTTGTTTAAAAGTTTTGATATGATCATTTAAAACTTTTTTAAAATTAAGATATAACCAGCATAGAGACCGACTTTAAAACTATTACAATCATGCATTTGCCTCGATACGAGTAATTATATGAGTATGTTACTTTTTGCTACACGACTGCAAAATCAGCAAATAAACCCGAATCGCGTTTTAAGATTTCCATGGTGCTTTATTAATGTATAACTGCAGGATCACATGAACTTTTTAACTGTTATGTTCTAAACGAACTTATTTATTTTATCTTCGAGATTGGAGATAACGATTATTCATTTTAGCGTGTAGATATTAAAAGTAAAGCTTACATGATACTGTTGTCAGTACATAGTTCTAATTGCGACGACGACAACGCAATAGCCAACCAAAGACTTCTTTAAATAGGATATACTTCCAAAACCAATGGATTTTCTTTGTTTCATTATATTCCACAACATATTTGTATCTGACTCTCGAGTGAAAATAAGTTCACTATCAAGTTTTAATTTTTACTGTAAAAAGCAGGAAAAACAGTTTGATTCATCATTTATCAAAGGTTAGTTCGTATTTTACTTTACTTGTATTTCCATATCAATCCCCGAAATGCTTTTTAGACATGCTTAAACTACCGACTTCCGTATTGATATCACATATATTGTGTTTTATTGTTATAAAAACCGTAATAATAACGCTGTCCTTTAACATAAGAGTGGAAATATAATCCGCTTTTATAAAACTGTAGCTCGAGAAAGTAATTATGACGTTAATACTTTTATCAAAACAACGAAAAAATGAATACATACGTAAACGATTATCATACGTGTATAGTCCCCTATAGACTAATCATGTTTAATATTTATCTTGTTTTATTTGTAAGGTTGATAAACACATCTGACATTTTTAAAATGTGTACAAATCACGTGTTTCTCTTTTCCAGAAATCTCTTTATCAAATATTGAACTTTGTTTCCAATATAAGGCAAACCGTTGCAAATTAAAATAATAAAAAATCAGACAACTTTACCTTCCTTATTAAGGTGCCATACAACCTTTTCGTTTATTGGTTTAAGTAAAGATAACTTAAATGTCTCGATGACGAAAATTACTCAATTTAAAGTCCCATATAACGTCAGCCTAGATAAGAACACGCATATACGTGATATGCAATCGGGAACCCTCGGACAATTCCGCCACAACGGCGATCGTCTCTCGGGTGTATTGCAATCGGGAAACCTCGGACAATTCCGCCATAACGTCGTTAAAAAGTGTCAATGAGTAATGTTCTTTTAACTCTTTTTAATGGACCAGCTTTGACAAACTACATAACTGTTCTGAGGAATTACATGATCGTTCAAGTATTGCAGTGAAAGAAAAAAAAATCAAAGTAAAGACTGAATAAAAAAATAAAAATATCATCAAACATTTGACAATTTAACAAATCGAACAACATTTCATGTTTATTACTTGGTGCAGTAATAACAAGATCTTGCAGCCCCCTTTTATGACTGAGGCTGTTGAGTATTTTCATTAAGCATCTTTAAGTATTTTCAGATATTCAGGTTTCATTTGAAATTTATTCATGTATTACCGGTAGTACAAATTAATAAGAACCATAACCCTACACTTTCTTAAATCAGAGTTATTGTTTGTTTATGATGTAATTTTTCAGGACTCTATCTCAGATACTATAGAAGTTTTCTACATGAAACTCCATGTTTTGTGAGGATTCTACCATACATTAAGGAATTTGCACCCATCCATATACACAATTTTAATTGTGGGTGATACAAATTCAAAAACAATTCTTGTTTGTTATGAAACTAATGTTTTATTAACATGCATACTCAGATTGCATATGTATCTCGTCAATAACAGTAATAACAAAGAAGCAAAAAGCATAAATACATGTTTACACTTATATTAATACATACACTTTGTTTTGATTATGCAAAAATAAATATAAAATGGTTTGTTTATATAGTTCTTTGAGATAAAAAGCTTTCCATTAACACCAGAGTCCCTGTCTGTCACTGCGATTGTAATATTTGACTGGCTGCATAACGACACCTTCCGTGATGTTTGATGGTGTTCATGTACTTCTTACAAAGCTTCGAACCTTTATAGCCAGTAACAAATTGTTCGACTTATCCTTGTATAGTCTGAAAATAACAAAAGAATAGCACATTTTAACTGGATTGCTTTTACTTTTTTGTCGTTTATTACAAAAATTGTGTACAAATAACAAAGCAAAAATATGATTTATGATATTTAAGAATGTACAATACTGGGTAAGTGAATATGAAGTAAATATTATATTTTAACATAAAATATGTTTGTTAAAAAAGAAAATATATAAAACTTCAACAGGTTAGTTTATTTATACCTATGTTCAGTCAGGGACATGTACAACAGTTGTCCCTGGTTCAGTTCAAAATAAATTATTTTGAACAATGCACACTTATTTCAGTATTCCAACATGTAGTATTTGGTTTATTTTTATATATTATCAGTTAGAGGTATATGTTAAGGTGTTCAGATTAATTGCTGAATTTAGTTAAAGTTTACACTTGCCTTGGACATTTATAACTTTCAGTCACACACAAAGTCTTGGTTAACAGGACCATCATGCTATTCGTCCATGACGATTAGGCATATTTGAAGGATGCCAAAATGGTAGTCTACCAAAATGGAATCTGAAACAAAACATTTGTGCATCAATCGCTGTTCTGTAATTTTAAACGAATAATGAAAATGTGTTATTTCACCCACACCCACTACTGTACCACTACAAAATCAAATTCGGTTGAAAACCCATCGAAAGACAATTACTTGAGTGCATATACACCAAATTCAATATAATTTAGGTAAAATATCATACATTATCTGACAAAAAATACATTTTGATACATACTGTAATCACCGAAGTTGATTATTTTCGTTATTGCGCAAGAAGAATAAATGTTTACGTCAAACCGGAAGTCGTCAGTTGGTTATGACGAAATAAATTATGGATTACTGGAATATAGCGAATATTGGTTATTGACCAAACACAAGACGTATTACAAATGGCAAGAGAGTTTAGACGACGGATTTGGACAGTAAGGTTTAAAATGCAGTTCAATCGGGATTGCAGTGATTTGAATCGAAATTGGCCGTATTGGCATCGAAATCGAATCGGCGGCGTTGAACCGGTTTTTCGATGCATTGAACCGAATCGCTACAGCTCTACTTAACACAAAAAGCACCCCGATTTTGTCTTGTTAAATATATATGAGAAAGACGCATCATATAGTACAGACCCTAGAGTAGCATTATGCGTCTATGGAAGAACCGTACTTTAGAGTGTAAACCCCGATTAATTGCTTTGTTAGTGTAAATATTCGTCTCTAAAATAGCGCTTCATGTAAATGACTGACGCTTGGGGAAAACACGTGAGTTTTCACATGTTTTCAATTGAAGGATTTACACATTTTAGTTTTAAAGTGCCGATTGACTGGTAAGAATAAGCAAAACGTTAGCAAACTTCTTAAAAAACATGAATACCGCGAGTCGTTAGAAATGTTTCCGAGATGAAAAGTTCCATTATAATCACTTTCATTTAGATTAATGAAATAGTTCGATGCAGTTATGAGTGTTTAAGGTTAATCCTATTATAAACATAATGCTTGTGGATACTACGTGTGCGGATTTGATTAGCTATCACTTATCGCTATATATGCTAACACGATTTATCGTTATTGCATCCATCCACTACCGATTACAATATATTACACAAATGTGACATACTAAATTACAATTAACATCACACTCTTTTTTAATAAATAAGCGGATAATTAAAACTGGTGTGCATAAAGTGTTAACACGCCGTAAAGTAATACAGGAGGCTTCTCGTATTTTTCCTAGGTATATCGCATAAATAGCACGTATACGATTCTTGTACGTGTTGAATACATTGTTCCTTCTTAAAAGATTTACCATTTTTTAGGTTCGTAGTTAAATGCTTTAAAATGATAAATGAAACAATAAGGAACTAATAAGCTTTGGTATAAAACAAGAATATCATTTAATAAAGAACAAGAGCTGTCTCCATAGGATGACGTATGCCCCCGATAAACGCTTTGATAGAAGGTATGAGCATTTTTTTAAAACCTAAAGGTATTTTTCGAAACCTAAACGCGGACCTTAAGTTCAAGGTCAAGGTCAAAGGGGTCAAAATTTGTGTGCGCATGGAAAGGCCTTGTCCATACACAAATAAATACCAATTATGAATGTTACATCTGAAGCGCCATAGAAGTTATGAGCATTTTTCAAAACCTAATCGCAAAGTGTGACGAAGAGAAGAACGGACGGACAGACAGAGCGATCATTATATGGCCTCCTGGGTAATAGTGTGGTTCCCATCATCAGGCGCGTGATGGCTCTGTCAAGCACAATGAAGCTCGGATGAAAACTACTTGAATTAGAGAGCAGGCACCATCGGGGGCATACACATAATTACTATTCGCCGTGTATTGTATACTTCATATAAACAATCCAGGTAGTGTCACCAAATATAACGATACAAACGGAATTCTCTAAATTATTTAATAAATAAGCGTTTGTAACGTTTTATAATTTTCATGTTTTTAAAGTCGTCAAAAGATGCATATAATTGATATTGTAGAGCATGGTTAATGCTCAGCATTATTGTTTCTCCGCAAAACATAACAACAACCAAATTTGCAAATCTGAAACATGTTGTTCAATTTTGTACAAATTTACCAAACCGTGAACATGTCCCTTTAATGCTAGTAAGTGTTTATCTAAATATGAATTATTCATTAACTGAACTGATGTAAAAATACTATCAGTAGAACATTTTCGTGATTACCTCGGATTTAAGTCACATATGTTAAAATTTTAGCGACTCAATACAATAATAGTCTGGTCTAGCTGATACGACAAGTGGCATAGACAATTTTGTTGTCCGATCCTTTAAGACGTTATCCCTCTGCCCATAAAATATCAGAAAAAGTTCCTTCATTGATCGAGACTTTAACCCATTTATGACTAGCTTCTAGAAAAAAGGCCTAGGCAAACAGCGTAGACCCAGATGAGACACCACATGATGCGGCGTCTCATCAGGGTCTGCGATGTTTGCTTAACGGAATTTCTGTAAGAAATATTCTAAATATATAAATAAATATACTAGACATCCCTAACTTCGGAAATAAATTGATAAAATCTATAAGGATAGGAGAGTCCGCTAGGCATAAAGGGGTTAAAGTAAACAACACACATTTTATGTTATTCGTGTCAAAAGCTGATACAATTTGCCTATGTGTGTGGCATTCCATTACTGTAGAATGTATGTTCGTTTGATCGGAATGATTTGGTGATCTTACATACATGTGATACCATTAAGGCGTAGACTTTCCGAGGTTGAGGCATAAATGGATTACATGTTCACGATATGGCGAGTAACTATTTTCTCCTAAATGTATGTAATATGGTGCGTACATTTAAAAGTTTTCTTATTTCCGTTCATATTAGGCACTGTTCTTTTTTGGTTAAGTTTACCTTCGGCAAGTGCCCTATCGTGTCTCATCGTTGTAACTGCGCGTATTAAACATTTATAATATGAAGGGCGTTCAAAACCAGCACGTTTATCATTCGAAAAACAATTACGAAAATTTGAGCAGAAATAATATCTAAAAAAATAGTCAACTTGTCCCCGATGCAATTATCTTTACACCCGGCCACCACAACAAGTATGTTATTTGTTTGATAAAAAGAAATCAAATATGACAGTCTAATGTGACATTATAATCTTAAGGTTCTGACATACAGATACCTAAAATGTGTGGCTTTTTAAACATTAACTCATTGAAGATCAGGTAAAAGATGTCTTGCACAAAACCATATGTCGTTTATTATTCAGAACCGAAAATGCTTTCAAACATTTCATACTTTTGCTGAAGTTATTGCATATTTACAATCATAAAATGAAAAAAATATCGCGTATAATACTATTTTAAGGAATGCAATACAATCAAATAAAGTGCTTTCATTTAATTTGAAAAAAAAATTCGTAACAAATAACTACTTTTATACTTATGTGGTTTTTCATAATTTAAATAGAGTACGAATAGTTTTTAAGCGCATTGTTGGCATTTAATTAATTTATGTGAAATCATAAAATATCGGAAAAGATAAGGGAATTGTTCGGGCGTTTGTAAAGTAGCTTAAGCCGCCAAAGTGTTTTGGAATGATCGTTTTTCTATACTAATCAGCCTCTTTGTTGAATCGAGTTTGCGCTCTTTTTATAACTTCCATAAGGAGAAAATCAAACGATCCGTCTAAGGCACATACAATTAGGCGACCAATCTATGTTATGTACTAGGACAAAACGTTTGAGTGCTAACCATCATTTACACAAAAGTGATTGGTTTGTACGATGAGATCTTTTTTACATTGACATCAGTTCATATAAATGCAAGGGTATCTTTGCAATAAACGATCGTAGTCCAATCTATTTTATATACTAACCTAAATGCATGTTATGTAAGATTGTAAAGTAAATACTTTCTTAAAATTAAAAATATCAGGTATTATTCCAAGCTTTTCCTTAAAGTAGCACGTTACTTTATCACGAACAAACCCGTTTGTATTTAAATATATTAAAACATTGTATTTTTGAAGTTTTGAACGTAACACGTTTTTTTTTCATTTCCTTTCTACTTGTAATATGATCGAATTTGGACCTTTGTGCACGCCTTGTCACTGGGAAAGTATTTTTTTGCCAGTGAAATAATAAAATATCTTCATTACAATAACGTTGTGCCCGAGTAACGAATGTATTCCCCAATGGCAAAAGACAAGAACGGTATTTGCAAAAGTACTCGTAAGACGCCTGCCAATGTTATGATAACAACGAAGATCAAGAGAGCTAAAAATGGCTTAAGATCGCTCACCTTTGTAATTTGTCCTTGCAGGAACCCCGGGGTAAAGATTTAAGCAATATTTGTAAAAAAACACACCCAAAACCAACACCATCATAATGTATATTGAAGCGTCGTGATTTTAGGTTTCTGAAACAATTTCGTTTAAGTTTATCAAAAAGTTATTATGCTCTATCACTGCATTTAAACATTTCATCCCTCCTACCCAGGGGGCTTCATTCAACCAAACGTTGTGCCCAACCATTTGTCAAAATACTTGCCAAAAAGTACAGCTCGTGGGTTTGTTGCTTAAGAGAATATATGAAATTTAGGTCTCGGTTTAGGCAAATTTTAATAACATAAATCCTGGACAAAATTTAAAGAGGACAATTTTAAGATAATACCAATCAACTATAAAAAATCTGGGATTACCGCATTCAGTGAACAATAATTTTTAAGTTAAATACTATGCATAATCTCACCTGCGGGGCTTGACAAGCTTTGAACCTAGAGACTTCTGAATTGAACACAATTTATAGAGGACCAATTAAAATTCTACACACTTATATTTATCTTGTAACCCTTTATATAATGCATGTTCCCTATTGGTTGAGTTACTGTTTTAGCACAGGGACATGATTTAATTTTTGTTTACCGGAGGACCACTATACGAGGTTACACATCCATTACTTGAACCATGACTCTTGCGTTGCCTTCTTTAACACAAAGCATGATATAAACAAACAGGACCACTATCTGACGATACATACCAAATAACAAAGCTCTTGTTCTTTCAGATAATTATTCTTAAATGTTATTAACCGAGTCTTTTAAAACTCATTTGACGCACGGAGCATGGGATTGTCGTCCCACTGACATGATTCTATACAATTTGGCACATCAAATTTAGAACTCATGACCATTGCTTTTTCAGTAGATAAGTTCTTAAAGTTAAATGACATATGAGCCTCAATAAATACTTTGCCCTCTGAGGCGTAGCCAGTTGTGACTCCAATGGCATGATTTTATCAAACTAAGTAGAGGACCACAAATTAAGTCCTTGACCAATCTGGTTTCATAAAGGAGACTATTTGATTTATTTACTATGAACGTCTTTTTAAATTATGTGACCCCAGAGGCATGGCAAGATGTTACATATACGGCATAATTTATACAAAATGTATACAGGAAAACTCAACATAATCATTTAGGAAATTTAATCATACAGCAATGTGCAATACAGTAGAAACAGACACGCACATTTTGTTAGCGTTGACGTTTACTTTCCTAATAGTAGCTTTCATTGCTGATTTATTGGCATTAACATATTAGTTCTATAGACAAATTAACATGATACATTTATATTAGGAATTTTAAGAATGTATATGTTCCAAAGAGGACAATGTAAGGAAGAAGCATTTAAGGATTCATTTAAGTACAAACATTATATATTATTTTACCCAACACCTTTTACAGCTTTTTGCAAACATTTAAATTTCCTGATAAATATAATAACATGTTTTAATATAATTAACACCAAGTTTTTTCAGAATAAGAGATAGACATTAATACGGAATGTTTATGCAAAATGATTTGAAAAAAATAATTTACTTTTGTATTTAATGTTGTTTTAATATACACTCATTAATGCAGTTTCTTGCCGAATATTTACAAACCAATGAAGGAAAATACACGTTGACCCGTAATCTGGTTTTTTGTTTCGTTTAGTTGAGGCTGAAATAAAAATGTAGTGAATTAAAAAATTTAGAATGTTAGTGAATATTTATAGCGACTGTATTCTGAATTTTCACATTTGACCTCAAAATAAATAAATGATGTAATGGCTAATTGCTTAAACAGCATTTCTTAAATATTTTACTCGTCGCTTGTATACAAAGACTGTATTTAATGACTTGTACACTGTACATGATGACCTTAAAGGCATAAACACAATTAAATTAAGTACTGCACAATCTCAATCGTTAGAATGCTTTCTAACTCTTAAGGAATGATCAATTACTTTAAAAAATATGAAACATAACAAAAGCCCAGGATCAGATGATTTTACAGCATAATTTTTTAAACGTTTTTTGGAAAGATTTAGGCCACTTTATAGTGAGAAGCCTCAACCATTACCTCTGGAGCCATGTCAGTTATTCAAAAACAAGGTATAATCACATGTATACCTAAATATAATAAACCCAGACATTTTCTGAAAAACCTAAGGCCATTAACACTTTTAAATGTAATTTACAAGCTTGCATCTGGGACATTTGCTAACAGATTAAAACTATCATTGATACTCTTATTTCTAAAGATCAGACAGGATTCATTAAAAACAACATATTGGTGGAAATACCAGACTTTTATATGACGCCATTATGCAATATACAGAAGATAACAATATCCATGGACTATTGATGACCATCGACTTTGGCATTCGATACCCTTGAGTTTTATTTTATACAAAAACATTAGATTATTTTAATTTTAGTACAACATTAACAAAATGGATTTCACTTTTCCTACATAATACATTGACGGCAATTCAAATCAATGGGTTTTATCAGAGTTTATTACAATTGAAAGAGGCTGCCGACAAGGAGATCCAATAAGTTCATATATTTTTGTATTCTTTGTGTTGACATTTGGCAATTAAAATAAGAAATTGTAATGCAAGTAAAGGTATAGTGATATACAATATTGAATATAAAATTTCTCAGTTTGCTGACAATACATCTCTCTTACTTGATGGCACCGATCTTTCCCTTAATGCTACTCTAGATCTTTCAAATAACTTTGCTTTATGTTCTGAATTGAAAATCAATTATGACAAAACAGTTTAATCAGAACTGTGAAGGCATTTATCAGATTATCAGGACTTCCATTTATAAAAAAAGTATAATATACAATGTGCATTTATATAAATTTATTTGAATATAATAGTATTTGGGTATAATCAAAACAAACTTGTTTATAAATCTTTTAGCTATAATACAGAGGTACCCACTTGCCATTCAAAATGGATTACACTTTTTTTTATAACGTTGAATAGACAAAAGTGCATGCACTTGTTTTTTATTATATCTAGAGACACATACACTCTTAGGCACTTTGTTACTTAAAATGAATATTGTTCATGACAATTTATGTTCCTTCTGTAATGAACATGAAGAAACCCTATAACATATATTCTGGGACTACATTTTTACAAAGAGAATTGTAAATTATGTTGTAGATTTTTTAAGATTACATACTGTGGAAAACTGTAAGGATATTTCTTGTCAAACAATGTTATTTGGGTGTACAAGTATTAAGATGACTGATATTGATGTTCTAATCCTAGAAATTAAAAGTATATATTTGTATGCAAGAGAAAGGGTCTATTACCTTCAATAAGAGGGTTGAATAATTATCTCTGCGTAGCATGGGAAATGCAATCGAAAACAAAAAATCAAGAAACGGAAATACTAAACTGGCTAATGGTAAAACGTTTTATAGATCAATAGAATAATCTTATTGTTGTTTGCTTAAAATATTGAATACCATGGTCGTTTGATTAATGTTCTTTTTTTTTTTCTTTTTTTTTTAATTCAATATAATACATACAATGTATACATGTATATGATCATACAACATAGTGATTGTACGAAGCAATAACTTCAGACATGTTATACAAGATTTGCTAATATATATATTTTTTTTAAAGAGAAAAGAAAAGAACAACTGAAGAATAGTTATGAAAAATGATGAGTTGTATCAAGTCGGAAGAAAGCATACTGGACTTGTGTGTTTTGTTGAACATTCACAATGATCTTATAAGATTGAAAAAAAAATATATATATTTTAGAAAGATAAACTATCATTAGAGTGAAATGTATATAAGTGGACAAACATTATGAGAATTTAATCCGATTCCATTTTTTTTTCAAAGATTTGTAATCTGTTATTACTGAGGGCTATTTCTTTCTCAATCTGGATTTTTAGTTTAAGACTATGAACAAAACAATTAAAATGTGGTACTTGTTTTTTGTACTTCATAATAAAGATAAAATATTTCATCATTATAAGAATAAAATTCACAATATTATTACAGTCTATTGATTTCAATGAGTTAATTCCGAAACTTACATTTAAGAAAGATAGTTTAACGTTTAGTTGCTGTTGTTCAAGAAAAGATGCTAATTGATTCCAAATAGGCTGGATGTGTTTGCACTCCCAAAAACGATGTTCTATAGTTTCGATGTTTTCACTGCAGAAATCACACAGATTTGAATAAGATAATTTGCATTTAAAGAGATATTTATTTGTAGCTATAATTCTATGGATGTATTTATATTGAAAATTTCTCAGTGTGCTTTCAACAGTTGCTTTATATGGCATGGTAAATATGTGTTTCCAATTAAGTTCATGTTCTCCGAAAAGGACTTGCCATTTATTTTGGGTTTTGGAGTTTTCTGTAGGGTTTTTAATTTGTAGTGTGTACAATATTTTATTTGTTTTGTGTTTTCTTCCAAGTATGTTTTCTACGAATTTTGTTTGAGTACATGGTGTATTATTTGTATTGATTTCAGATTTAATATGTATGGGTATGCTTTTGATTAGTGTGTAATACTTTAGGAAATTATTTGAAGGTATTCCGTATATGTAGCATATATCATCAAAAGAGTAAAAATCCTTAATTCTGATGTCATATAATTTGTCGACATATTTAATGCTTCGTTCAAACCAATCTTTATAGAAAAACGTCTTATTGTTTGAAGTTATGTCTTTATTGTTCCATAAAATAGTTTTACTGCTGGTTTTGGTTTCTAGTTTATGAGTGACATCACTCCATGCTGATAGAACATCAGACAGAAATATGTTTTCGTTTGCAATTTCATGTAAGATAGTATTGCTGATGTTACGTTCAAAGAGTAAGGAGTCACCATATTCTTTTAGGATTTTCTGGTAGAATAATTTCCATTTACTCGTATTGGTATTATCTAGGTATCTTTTAACCCAGCTGCATTTGATTGCCTTCAAGAATGAGTCAATGTTCGTTAATTGGATACCTCCATTTTCTACGGATTGAATTAACTGAGTTCGTTTTATTTTATCAGGCTTACCGTCCCATATGAAATTAAATATTGCTGATTTTATATCGTTAATAACATCATTTGGTGGATTTGGGAGAACTGTTAATACATAAATTAATTTAGGAAGTGCAAACGTTTTCAATACTGTGTTTTTTCCGATTAGTGTTAGTTTACGGTGATGCCATGATTTTAAGCAGTTTTTAAAATTCTGTAATTAAGGAAGTATGTTTTTAAGAACTGTATCATTTTCATTATTTGTGAAAGTAATTCCTAACGTTGTGGCTTCATCGGATGTCCAATTAAATTTCATTTCTTTTTTATATTGAACATTACTTTGTTTTAATTTACTACCTGTAGCACAGTACATTTACTTTTGTTTAGTTTAAGACCCGATGTCATTCCGTAAAGGGTTAACGACTCTATAAGGTTATGGAATGAATCGTAATTGTCGTTTAAAAATAAGTTGCATCGTCAGCAAATAGGACTGTTTGATTTCTTCGTCAGGTTCTAGTGATATGCCTTTTATGTGCTTATTTGATTGAATGTGATGTAATAGATACTCGATGCAAATAATAAATAGCGATGATGAGAGTGGACATCCTTGTCGAACCCCTCGTTCGATGTTAAAACTGTTTGAAAAGAAGCCATTGTTAATGATTATACTGTTAATATCGGTATAGAATAGTTTGACCTATTGTATGAGACTTTCACCAAAGTTCATATTTTCTAAGCAAGAGAACATACATGAGTGATCAAGCGAATCGAATGCCTTTTCAAAGTCTGCAAAGAATATTAGACCAGGATTATTTGAATTGTTGAAATAGTTTATGCATTCTTGGATAAGACGAACGTATTCACCAATGTAACGTCCTTTTATGAAACCAGATTGAGATTTTGAAATGATTGATGGTAATATTTTTTTTAATTCTGTTTGCTATACTTTTAGTTGCAATTTTATAATCATTGTTTAGTAAACTAATTGGGCGCCAGTTCGATAAGGATTCTAAGTTTTTTCCAGGTTTTGGAATGAGTGATATTATACCTTGTTTTTGAAGCGTAGTTAAGTTTTCATTATTATATGAATAGTTTAGTGAATTAATTAAATGTGTTTTGATATCATTCCAAAATATTTTATAAAACTCAATGGTGATACCATCAGAACCTGGACTTTTGTTATTTTGCATTTCTTTTAGTGCTAATCCACATTCATATTCATTTAGTAATCCGTCACACAATAGTTTTTCTTCTTGATTTAAAGCGTGTTGTGTATTTTTAAAAAGGGTGTTATTTTCAACATTTTTTCGTTTATAGAGGGTTTCGAGAAATAAACGTTGTTCTTCTAGTATTTCAGTTATGTTTGTTTTATCTTTGCCATTGACTACTAATTTGTGTACAGTGTTTTGTTCACTTCTACGTTTTTCAATGTTTGCGAAGTATTTTGTATTTTTTACATTGTGTTCAACATGCTGTGCACGCGCTCTTAGTAGTATTCCATTGATTTGTGTATGATAGATTCCATCTAATATTTGTTTTTGTTTTTAATGTTATTTCATTTTCAATGTCGGTGGTATCATTTGTGTTTTTTTGATGCAATTGTTTTTCAAGTGTTTCAATGGTTTTGATGGTTTCAGTTTCAAGTTTATGTGTTTCTTTTTGTTGAATGTTCATAATTGTCTCAAGTCCAAACGTTTGATTAAAGTCTACAATTTATTTTAGTCCAAACATTGTTCTTTCTTTTTTGTATCATAGCATGCATGGAAATTATTTACCTCTATTAAAGCAACCAAGTTGAATTGTTAAAAGAATTATATTTTAAAGAACTGTATTATATACTAATAAATTAAAATGTTTACTCACAATACATTTGGTAATGTATGGAGGTGAAAAAAAAACGCTTTAAATTAAAAAAAAATACTCGTCGCCAATGCAAAGACCGTCTTAAGTGGTACACCATTATATAAAGAGTCGGAATTTACATATTTTTATATGTTCGGCTATATCAACAAAATTGCGTTAGTTGAATCATTTATATAGTGCGACATTTATTCAATGAAGGCCATTCAAAGCCGTTAAAGTACTAGAGCACATATATGTGTCAAATAATGTTCGGATGGTTCTTATATAACACGAAATCACAAATATCATATGGTAATGTAATGACCACTGCTTCACGCTGTCGATACATTTTGTTTACAAAGATTTATCGTTCGAGATGTTTAAACAATCGCACTTCCCCGTAATAGGCCTGTAAATAACGTAATTTTGTGGAATGAACATTATCGTGGACATTAATAGAACATAATTAGTTTTGTATGTCTTCAAGATATGTAGTGTAGTCATCTTCTTCCGTGTGAACTGAACGTTTAAATGGACAGTTCACTGAGTGCACGGAACGCACTGAATGAGCATCAAAACTTTAATGAAATACTGGTGCTTACATGGTCAAACATGTGTCACACGCATTTCTTGAATAACATTATTTCACACTGAGGCTGTCATAGTGTTTTTCATACCACTTCACTGATATATGCTTGAGTTAACGTTAACTTTATTACGTTAGCACTAAATTGTTATATCATGTCTGAAGTTAAGTCATATAACTCGGACTCAACTATACAAGTAATCAGTGTTGGTAAAACAATCAGATTGAAAACAACATCAATTTGATACCAATATGTAACATATTTTAGACACGAACAGCAACGAAACATATGCTATACAAATGTTAAGCGCAAGTGCTCACGAGGTTATTACTAACACGCCAATCGTCAGTCATCACCATCACTCTCGTTAAAAATGCAGAAGACACAAACGCTTCCGCAATGTTGGCCACTTTTAATACTGAAAATTCTACCCAGTATTTGTTTGAAAATACACTGACTTGGCGCACGCTCCATGGACAATTTGTTCAGTAAAGGTCAAATACAATGTTTAAAAGCAATAGGCATGAATGGACTGTGTGGGTGTCCTCTCCGACAGGGTAGTTCCCTTAAATAAATGATTTTGGTTAAAATGTATGTGTAAAATTAATTAAAATTAAGATGTTTTCCTCTCGTGCCTGAAATACCCTTGCATGCCGCTGTGTAATGATAGGCAGGGCCGTGTGAAGTACTGGTTACTCAACACTGCAAGCTTCCTGTGAAGTTTTGCCGTCATACCTCATATTATAAGCGAGATATGTCCTTAACGAAATTTCAGGGTGACAATTAACAACTGCAATTTCTTCAAAATTATGAAAGCTAAATTCATGTTATTTCGCAGTGCATATTCCATTATTTAATTGTATCTAGCCACCAAATGTTAAGTTCATAACTCGTATAGATTCTAAGACATGACCTAACTTTCAAAAATGTAAATTAACAAAGAGACATAATTCAAAAAACCATACGACAGCCATTGTCGACAAATTATGACCGAGACAAAATCTGTGTTAAATACGAGCAAAATATATTCGCCTTTAGTGTTGGCTAGAGGACTTATGTACTTTACTTAGATGTGTTTTATATTAAGTAATACATAGTTGTATCTTGTAATGTATACGATACATAACTTACTTGTTCAAACATGTCCTTGTACAACTACGCTGCGGACGAAACGATTTAAGTAATTATAACAGTAACTTGTTAATGACAATTACTTGAACTTGGATTATTCTTAATGATATGTTTCAAATGAAATAAAACAATACATATACTACTAAAATACTACTATCCTTATCAAGGGGAACATATTAATATAATGCTTTATAAATGAAACAGATATTGATACAAACAACGCAATTCAATGCATTCTCCCTACAATCCATTTAATAATATTAGTCTGTTAATCAATCATTTAATACAATGACATTTGCAAACTTTTCTTTCATTCGAATTGACTTCGGAAACCACTTTGTCAATTTCGTTGACATACTTAAATGAGTCATTTTCAACCAATCTTATGACACAAAGTGCAATAAGTCTCAAACTCAATAAAGTTTGAAAGTTAACGCCAAAGGAACTCAATAAATACATGCTTTATTCAAAAGTTGTGGTGTATTTATACAAAAATCTTAAAAAATAAATAATGTTATGACCAACTTCTTTGTGATGATAACGACAAATGTAGTTTGTATTTTGAGAAATTATTATTTAAATATAAATGTTAATATATGTGCTGATATATGTAAAATAGTTTCTAGCGGAAAATGTCCTTAAATCTCTACGACAAATGAATATATAACAATGTGTCAATATGTATTGGGCTTCTTCTTGCTACATGTAATAAATGTTTCACATATTTAAGACATACTAACCCTTTAAAAAGGAGTTGATATATGGTCAAACCATGAATTACAATTTCTCCTAATGAAGAAAACTGGTAACGTTTAGAGATCTTTTTCGCTAACATATCACAGAAGAAGTAGTAGTAGTAGTAGTAGTATTTCTTTTGACCTTGCAGTCAAGGATAACCCATAAAAGTACAAGCACTTATTTCCATTGGGGTCCTTTGGTTTTTGCTGAAGCGACAGCAAGCAGAAGAGACAGTATTGAGATACAAGGAATCCGGGTGCGATACCCTAGCTCTTTGCGAATAGATCCCTTGGTTCTTTTACGTGCTTAGTGTATAACACCGATACACGCGAGAATTACCTGGGTTTTATGCCAGCAAATATCAAGTTGGGTGGGAAACACCTGACACATTTCTGAAATTACCAGTGTCCCGGCCAGGAATTGAACCGGGGACCTCTGGAATGGTTGACCAGAGTGTTACCAATCGACTTGTTTTACCTTCGTTTTAACTTGAATAAGCCAGTAGCCATTCCTATCTAAGGTCACACAACTTCAAAAAATAAACAATCAAATGCTAGAACAATGAAGGAAGGAGATTACGACGACATTTGCTGAAAGTATTTTAATAAGCACTTTCCAAGGCGACGATTGATGGGTTGTTTCTCCGTAATTTCTATATAACATTTTTTTGTAAATTTATCACTTATGTTAAACTAAACAATGCATCAGGTAAAGTACAAATCACATTGGGGAATTATTTAGTATCGAATACATTTTAAATACTCAGAACACTTTTCGATGAAATAGCGTATGGGCGGTAATCAAACTAACCGTAAAGTAATGATGCAGAAACAGTAGTATGTCCCGTACCAGTATTTCACCAGATAGCACTATACTTTTGCCCTCAGTGAGTCCAGAAGAAAGTCCGTCTATAAAGTAAGTTAATGCGATAACTTACCTAGTACTGAATATATATTTTACCTGGGTGTTTATATAAGCGGTAACCTGGTGATTATGAAAGAAAATGGCAAAGGTACTCTTAGTTTTAACAGAACATCGCTGCCAATAGGACCAATATCCATATTCTGCCTTTAAGAGACGGTTTAAAGTCACTTTACTGGCCGCGCATTGACGAACATAAAGACAACAAATCATTTGAAAGTTTATTGTAAGAATGTAACAGGAAAGCGCTGCTGCTTGAACAGGACAGACAAAAACGTACACACAGATAGCTTTTTGTGATATTCATCAAACTACGCTGTGCGGTGTGTGTGATATTGACTACCTAAAGGCACAATCTATATTAAAAACACAAATAGAACTGCACACGATGGCGTTGGTATTTAATAAGATCGGAAGAAAACTTAAATGAGTACATTGTTAAAAATGTTGTGCTCGAGTCGAAGATTTTGTTTACACTTATACGAACAATGTTTCCACAGGGAATCTAACGGCATTATTGGTCTGCCATTAAATTATAAGAAGAAAGTTAACAAGACTTGTACTACGCCGTCTTTTCCTAATTGGGATTTTAAGAAGTTCTATATCGCTCCTATAATTTACCAGAGTTTGTTTTGTGCGTCATCGGCTTCAGTTTTATTATTTGCACATTTGGCTATAATTTTGTATATATCGCACACATTTATATATTAACAATTTAGAACATGTCATTGAAAGTATGTTTATTGTGTAATTAAATCAAACGTGAAGTCAGTATGCTTACATAGCAATAGGTCGTCTACCAGTGTTTCACGACTTGGGACTATACACATAAAAGTTCGTCCGTAAACGAAACTGGATCCAGCGAAAACTTAAGTAGTACTGAATATACATTGGAGCAGGGTTTCATTATAAGCGGTAATGTCAAGATTATGGAATTAAATTGTAAGGGCACTTTAAATTGGAATAGAAAATCAATGCAAAGATGGCCAATTCTCCAATCCTACTTTTAAGCGACGGGCTAACATGAAATAGAATGACCGCGCATTGATTCCATATAAGAATGGAAAATCAATGCGCTCTTGTGTCTTAACTGGGCGAAATAAATTTAACACACACACTTGTATTTCAAAACGTGCCAAGACTAACTCATCTTAGTAATACTGCAGAGCAAACACTTACAGAAGAAATGATGTATTAATTCAACATAGAAAAATGCCTCTTTATACTGATGGGAATTAAGAGAAAGCCAAATTCTAGTTTTGAAAGCTACGCTCAAAAAGAGATACATGTAATATCATACCAGAGTTCGTTATTGTGCCCTATTAATAAATGAAATTAATATCAGAAATATATATCACATAAATATACTTACATTTAAAAGGACACGTTATATTAATATCTTCAACGATTCTCGTTGAACTCATTATTCCTACCAGGCTCTTCGCACGGTTTTACACATTTACTTTACGGCAAAATACAATTCATTGTGTTATCATTTACCCTTCAAGTTATTGAACATGATTAACAGCTTTCAAGCACACACAAGGGACGAGCGCTTTGTTCAAACTTTACATATACATGATAAAGCACACTGAAGTTATTTTCATCGATAAAAGACGACATGTTCGAATAATTACAAATAAGTCATAATTAAAGACGTTATTCATTTTGGGTTTCTGGGTGGGAAATATTATCAACATTATGTTTGGCATGCCATAATGCCAAATTGAGGAAAGCCAAAATGAGATTCTGTTATTACAGTACTTCTTTTTTCGTAATTTATCTGTTGAATATATAAATAAAAGCAAAGCCAACAAAGACTAATATCTATAGAACGAAATTATATTTAATAAAAATATCGCAAATAAGGTCTTTCTTTGCCAGTAATTTACTAGCATCCTTACTAAGGTGTATACTTTTCAGGGGATAAGGCCACGCGCCTTTGCTAATTTTCTCGCTTGAAACATTTTCGGACCACGAATGTTGGAATTTTGTTACACTGGCATAACATTTTCAGTTTTGGTCTGTAAATAAATAATTATATGAAATGCAAGCAATAAACGTTGGAGTTTAAATGTTTGGATTTTTGTTACGCTTCGATCATCGTGTTTTTACAAACGGATTAAAGTCATAAAACCAGCAAGATGAATGCCTGAGTGCAACGGACCATTACATTTGCGTTATTGGGTAACCGGTAATAAACAATGGTTTCTTCAAACAGCGCTTAAAATGATATCGTATTAAGAAAGAAATAGGTTTAATGCTTATAATTTTATGTATAACAGGTTCATTATTGCAAAGATGTGAAGTTGTAATTATTTCAAAGGAGAGAAAGACAAGTACAATACAATACAATAATATTTCGCATTGATTTATTGTTTTTATTTATATATAATTATGGACAAACAAACATAACATACATGTTTCAAAATAATCGGACGCCTGTATTTCAAAAAGTATGTTTCGTATCTAAATTTTCGGACAAGGACAAATAATAATTTTTATCTGTCCAACAACATAGAGTAATTACGGTAGTTATAGACTGCCAATAAGACAATATTATGATGATATATTTTAGAAAACCCACATCTTCGTGATGCGATTTATACTTTGTAACACAATAGGTCTTATGGTAATGTATTGTGCCTTCTGGATTTATTGTTTTATAAGATGACTGGGAACAAAAGTCAATGCAGACAAAACGTAACAAGCAGTTGTATCTTAAGTTTGGTCATGCACACTTCAGTCCTGACATAATTCCTCAAACTTGCTCGATGACTATCAAAGGTATTAAGTCACTGGGCCCAAGTGAATTGACCACTACATTTTAATCAAGCATTTGACTTGGCAATTTTATAACTTTAAATACGAATAATACAACCACATAACCAATATTGAATTGCGTGTGTATTTCGGAGGTGTTTATTTACGGATCCATCAGCCTCTCTATATACTATCAACTTGACTGTAAAACCAATCGATATCTTGCATCATGACGTGCCTTTTGAATTGGCTTTTGTTACATGAAATCACATATTTTTTGCATTAGCAATTAACATGTAAAACATAGAATACGTTAAGATTTTAAAATGAGGAAAACTATAAAAAAAACAAAATTAATTAAATTCAAATCGACAGCAAATTTAGTTTTAACAATTTTAATTGTGAAATGATAACTATTACGTTTAATGTATCTTTCTCACGCAGCGTTTTCAGATTTGATTGAAGTCATTTAGTGTTTTATCAAATATGTACGTTCAATACATTATGTATGTAAACTATAAATGCGTTGATGCATTTTTTTTCTCAAACATAGTATTCCTTAATTAAGCTCATGGGAATTCTTGTTGATACATTAAATGTTTAAATTGAGCAAAACTATTTATTTGTTCTATTCAGTGGAGCATATTAACACGTTTACATTATTAAATTTTGTTATTGACCTTTATTTGTTCATTTTGGTTAATACTATTATGCGAAATTCATTTAAAATTTGACAGATATTTCAAAGAGCTTTCATTTGTTTTCCGTATTCAATAAACGTGATACTAACAAGATTGCTGAATGGAAGACAGTTCATAATTTGCAAGCTTATCAAGCAAAACGCAGGGTGAAGTATATTGATAACCTTTTAATTTGAACCAATTAATTATGTCATGTATCAATGTATTACGTACTCGAGCTCCTTAAGAAAACGAATACATTTTTGTAAAAGTGTTCGACAACAATTACAAATATTAACAAAATTTTCGAATCACAAGTGTAATGACTAAAACAAAACAAATTTTGGCAAAGTTTATGGTCGACAATATATAATGCTTCTAATATACTGAACAGGTCGTCTGAACAGATAGCCTTTATGTCAAAGTAAGCTTCTTATTTGCTCCATAACAATAACTCCATATCAGTCCTTTTTGACAAGATAATCTTTTGGCGCTGCAATGCATTTAGGTTTGCTATAAATGTGGCTATATCAATGAAACTGTGTGGGTTGATTCATCTATAACATGTGACATTCGTTCAGTGTTGGCAATCCTGTATCGGCTATAGATGACTGGCACACTACAACACTATCTCATTAATTATTCTGGAACGGAAATGTTGGTTACTTAACGGTCCTCCTATCCTGTTAATGATATATTGTAATGAATACCAATGCAACACATAAGAAAGTGTGTTTAAATGTATTAAACAACATTACTTTTGGGAAATAAATGGACGAACAATCCTTATATGATAAAATATGCATACACCAGTTTAAAATAATTTCATTATAAATAACAAATGTGTCAAACACGTTTGTTACGGTGTATGTGGTGCTTCATTGTAGAAATGTTATTGACGATTGTCAAAATGCTGCTTAACATGCAATTTTTTATGACTATCAGAAATTAAATTGTTCGGACATATTAAATATATATTCAATTTATACTAAATAATAAATAGTTTTATACCCAAGTCTTAGTAATGCACACTTTCATTCAACACCTCATGGCGTTAAGCGTGAAAAAATGGGAAGTCATTTTTTTGACGACATGAGTCATAAACACTCTACACTAAAAACTATTGTACCGATTAATACAAAGTTGAACGATAATAACATTTGAACATGCACTTAATTATCTCAGGTACAAGTACAATACATACTTAAGTGGGTTGAAATTACCCCAATTGCAACCTTTACCAAATAAATATTTTACGTCAAGATATTATTTGTTGATTTTGTGAACATGACTATAATTAAAACCTGTTCTTTTTAAGTATAATTCAAAACGTTTACAAGAAATCAACGGATACCATTATAAAAACTTTCCTTCGAAAATAACAACCTATGCCGATCTTGATTTAAATATACATATGGAGCGAAACAAAATGCGAGCATCTCTTTGGGCCAAAAAACGACTTACTGAAGATTTTCACTTATCATAAGTTAATTTTATTTACAACTTTTCCGCACTAAGACAAATTCAGCAACTCATTAAGCATCTCCTGTAGGTTCGGCAACTCTTCTATTGAATAATTTCTGTCTGCTGCACCAATTGAATAATAGAGTATGATGGCATATTTGTTGACGTTATTGAACGCGTTGCTTGCTTTTTTGTTACGCAAACATTCTACAGCAAATGCCAACGCATGGTAGAAATGCTTATGTAGTCTGTTGTTTCCATTAGCAAAATATATATGTAGATTTCACAGTAAATTGTAACGAAATTTGATTTTTAAACATAATAATTTTATGTGATTACATGGGCCTTAGTTCACGACGAATATAAGTTGGTAAACTTCAATTGTATACGAAAGTATAAAAAAGTATATAAACATATACGTTTAATTTTTCTAGAACATTATAAATAAAAAAAACCTCATTAAATCCTTCCGTCGAAAATGAATCAATACATTCTTAAACCAAATTAACATGTATAATTTTAGGGCCAGCAAAGTGGAATCAGCCTCATGACTAACAATGTTGCTTGTTAGGTGTGGATTTACGAACGTGATATTTTAACAACGAATATTGTAAAAATGATAATTGTCATCTAATTCTAACGCTGGAAACATATTATTCCACTATTTTGTATTGCAATGGGTCGTCCTTGTTTAACAAGGCAACACCGTCTCATAAAAAGTCATTGCGTGCTTCATTTTGTAACGGTTCAAACACGTGCGTGATTTCGATTCTACTTATTGTGAGATCAATGAATATAATATATACGTAGAAGGTTAAAAACGTATGCGTTATTGACAATCATAGACCTCTTACTCTGACGTTCAAATATAGCGATTATGCGAATGCATATACTGTTTTGATTGGGAAACTCAAAAATATACGAAACATACATTTCATAAAAAGCACAATCATCGCATCAGATTATATTAGGCATTCTAATTAGATGAAAATTGTAAGAACTTCATTACATTATATAGGCAATAAACTCATTGCCGACGAATAACACGTTCATCTATTTGAAAATAAGTGTTGGAAACATAATGAGCTCAGATAAACTGTGCCTAAATACTGCTAACTATAAATGTATCTTTTTAAAAGTTCAATAAATAGCGTTTCACTACTTTAATGAACATTTGTTGATGGAAAATTATGAAAATTAACACAATTGTGCAATCGCGTACAACAAGCTTTTACCATTCAAGTTGTCCTATTGAAAAAGAAATTCATTTTTACTTAATGCACACTGTCGTATTCGCAGTGATATTTTATAATTTGAACAAAGTTAACACCTACGTATACATGTCCTGTGTCAAAGTTTTGTCCAACAAGCACCTACGTCAAATGATACTATTACAATACTTTTTTTCACACTCGTCTGGCATGTATATTTATCAAGGTTGTAGCTTATGCTCTTGCATTATAGGGTTGAACAGTATTAGCAAAGCGACATTTCCTTAAGGCTGGTTCTGGCATGTCAACAAAATGATGCAACTTGCCGAATAATAATAAGGAACGAACAACAATCTTCATTTTTTTATCGGTTTAATGCAATCGAGGTCAGACATTTTTATATAAAAATATATCGTTTTTGTATCTTTTTTTATAGATGATAAATAATGAATTTTGAGTTAGAGTCAGTAACTCACAGACGTTAATTGTGGATTTCGTTCTTTTTAACTAATAAAAAAGAAACGAAAAAAACCCACTTACTTAAAATCATTTTGCTTAAGCATTCATGTAGTGAAATGTGTCTTATTTAAAGTGCTTATTAAAATGTATATGTATTTTATAGATTTTGTTGTTGTACCAGTTTTGATAAAAAAGTCCGCTACTTTAAGTAACCAACAATTTTGAAGTTGTTAACATCAAGCCAGTTTATTTTTCGGCGATTGAATGTTGGGCAATGCCATGGTGATTTTTATTATGTTAATGATAAATACAGCGCCTTATAAATCATGTCAAACGAATATACGTAATATTTTAGCAAGATGCCCTTACAAAATTCCTTTCAGTAACAAGCAATGACAATGATAATTACGCACATACTGGTTAAATTCCCATTAATAATATTAAGTTCGTAAAATATTCAGTAAACATTGATTCATTCGTGTCTGCACAACTTGATTAAAACCAGCAATAATTAAACATTTGATTAGATAACCTAAATTCGTAGGTATATTTGAAGAAGTTCGATGACATCTAGAAAATTTAATTATGATTGAGTTTACTGTCACCCTGTCACACATGCAATATTTATATAATGCATCATATAAGAATATGATATAGTTGCCACTTCATGTTAGGGTTTCCAACAAAATGCAAAGGTATATATAACCTCGGTATTTGTGCAATACGGAGTATTATTTTCTATTGCCTCTAATTGAACTCTAAACGAACCACTTCTTATATCGCTTTTATACTGTACTTTGTCCTATAAATTCTCACAAGCGACATGACTTGCCAGTTTGGCGTTCGAAGAACACACAAATTACAAACAATCAAATATATTTATTCTTGAAAATTATGAATAGCAACCATGCGTATATGAATAATGTGGAAACTGGTTTATAGATAAATGATGTCGACGCAAAATCATTTATATAAATAGTATAATTATATATTTTGGTAATAATTAATTATGTTCTTTATGTATCCGAAGTACAATGGTTGTAATTGAAAAAAGGAACGTTGAATAGAACACGTTTATTATACATGTATACCTTTTCCAATATTCTGACCAATTCGGCCAAAATGTGGTCTCTATAGTGAAATCTAAGTAAATGTTGAAGACGGACAACGTATGACGGGCGACTCAAACAAAATGATCGTATAAGCTATTCATTAACACGATGTGGTCACGTGATCTAAATAAAATAAAGTGTGTTTGTCACAAAACAAAAGGAGGTGAATTAAAGTACTCTTTAAGTTATGTGTACATTTTACGCACAATTCCGTCTCGACGTTTGCAGTTTCTCTTGCGTCAATCTAAAATCAGAATAAAAAATACACCAAAGAGTTTAAAATCCAGATTTGCCACACGTTTGACCTTTTAATACAACTATCGTTTGTTGAATCGTATATAAAACAAACAATTTCGAGCAGCGTGTACAGTATTTTCCGTGGCTGTCTGGTGCCTAACAATAGGTCATTTGCAATGCGGAGTCGGTAATGAATTGTAAAAACCGCAATCTGAAAGAGATTGGACCATATGTAGTAATATTCACTTGCTTTTATGATTATTTGCAATCGATTTTAAGACTTAACATGTTTGAGATTCAATAATGCCACTCGGCAAGAAATATGTCGAGGAATTGATATTTGCTGGTATTAATTTATTCAAAATATAAATGATAATTACGCAAATAACACTCTTTAACACTTCGTTCATGCAAGGGGACACCAATATGAGAGGCGATTCAATGCAAGAAACTCTATCAGGGTAGACATTTGTGTTCTTTTGGGCTTTTTTTTAGCAGAAAACCTACTAGAAACATAAATAATCAAAACGAAGATCACCGCAGTGAAACGGTAAATAACAGTATCGATCCCAGGGGGGGGGGGGGGGGGGTTAAAAACAACTTTGAGGGCGAGCCGAACCTCCAAATTACTCCACAATTAACCTTAAACCTAAAGATCTTCCAAATATATTGTAATATTAAATATAGCCAAACATGAAACAACAAGAAACTATAAAAGTAGATACATTCTTGTTTGTCTCCAATACTTTTATAACATTACACAATTCACGCGGTACCAACGACGTCATTCATGATTTAAATCATTATTGTATTTAATTTTCAATTCGTTTTAAGACACACCTCTTTATTTGTCTTGGTTTATTTACCTAATGCCTTCTCGTATTAAAAGCTTGTAACATTGCAAATTAAAACCATAGATATCAAATCCTTTTTTCTACTTTTACATACTCACCTATACCAAAAGCTTACGAATTATCAAAACTAAAAACTTATCAACAACGTACTAATATAGAAACTCACGAAAGAAGCAAATACCTTAATAAAGTAAGTAATAAAATAAACAATTAGTGTCTACACGCGTGTAATTAAAAAAGCAAGCGTTTTTTTTTCCATTTAACTCAAATATCTCCCAATACGAGCTTTCAACCTATGGCGTTTTAACACGGAAACCTCTTATATCGTGTAATTTATCATAAGGATGCAAACTAACTTTACAACGAACATTAAGTATGAATTAACGGAAACACAAGTGATACGTTTTAAGCATTCTACTTTCCTTCTATGCGAGCTTCATTCCAATGAATTGTAATCTAAATCTGTATGACAATTCGATAATGTTCGAACAAATATATAAATATAGAAATTAACTTACTGCATTACATATGGAATTATAAATTTAAGATATATCGTTCTTATGCACAGCAATTTCCTTCAACTAGAAAACTTCGTAGACTGGAACAATATTCAAAATACGGAAAACATATATAAAAATAAACAAACAAATAAAAAACACATGAAACACATGTAAAGCTCAAAGGACTGAGGAGAAAGGATCTAATGTAGTTTTATCTTGATGTGTTTGATCTGAAACCTTTCTTCGAAATGTCAGCTTTATTGATGCCGTTTTGTCCGAATTCATGAAATTTACCAGAATTATTTATCGATTGGTCCACTACTTATTCAAGTTGATAATGTTACATTTGTGACAATCTGTTGAAATACTTGCCTAGATTGGTTTGTTGATTGAGATTTCTCGAGGTCATAACACGCCACAAATGTTTAGTGTAAAGTACTTTCTATATATTTAACGTTAAATATACTTCATTGACAAACGATATTGACATGGTAAATTATGCAACAAAATAAAAATGATGTTTATTTTCCAAGATACAATCTTCGCATTCATCGCAGCATTAAACCTCCAATCCAATAACGTTTTACCAAATTATACAAACTTTCCCAATACGGAACCGAATTTGAATTGATACACTTTTATATTGTTCAATTTATAAAATTGCCATTTGATGGGGTAATTATATTAACACATAACGTACTAATGGTTTTTGAATGCCGCATTGTGTTGGTTTTTGACTTAAGGCATATACATTTATTTCTTCTAAAATGATTTTTATTGCACTAGTCTGCACTACGATTTTCTGAATTGCTTTTTTTTATCAAGCAAACGATGTTATAAAAGCTGCATTCTAAATTGTGTGAATGAATACAACAATTTTACTAAGATAAACATAAGTATGAAATACCTAACAATAATTCAGGTTACACGTGATTCGTCGAAAGAATATTTCAATCTCTATTTACGTATTCAACATTTGTATGATGGACGTACACAATACTGAACGTCTGTTTGAGAGCTGATTTTACGATTGCACACGCGTACAGTGTTGTTAAGCTACATTAAATTCTATGTATAGTAAGCAAATATATAAAGTTTATACTGATCAAAATTAAATCCTTAATTTCTGAAATAATATATAAATGGTGCTTTTGCATAAAATATATTCGCCTGATTTATCTGGGACAGGGCGTAGATTTCGAGCATCGCCATAACTTTGCTTCCGCGATATTTGAAGTCGACTTAAGTAAACAATACGCGACAAATTTTTATCTGCTGTAAAACTTTAGCATAAAAACCGAGAATAAGGATGCGTTTGAGTGAGCAATAAAAGAATGTTCAACACTTGCAGAAACGTGTCTGTTGTATGTTCGTAACGTGCGAGTATTCCGTTGGAAACACATCTATATTTTGTAAAAACAAAATTAACATATTTTCAAACGGGTAATTTTTATTTATTTATAGCAATGATAATTAAGCATAAGCTGCCCGAGAAGCAAATACTTCTCTAGAAGGACAATAAATATCAGTTTTACGTTTCTGTGACAACAAAATTGTACGCAATAGCGGAGACGAAGAACAGAAAAGCTTTTTTGTAAACTTACAAACTATGAATTGTGTGATGTATATTAGAATTGTGTGTGATAGCATCAACAACATGCAAAATAACCTATGATATTCAGACTACACATCTCTTTAAAGTGATATCAAAATATGTAGATATTTTGTAGATACATATCTACATAGATATGTTATATCTACACAGATATTATGTATATACATATCAACATATATACATATGTAGATAAAATGTAGATTGTCATATGTCACACGGTGTTTGTGTTCAAATTTAACCTAATTTATTATTCGTATTAAGCAGTCTATTGAATAGAAAAGCATTTTTTTGCAACAGTTCTCAATTTATGTTTATTATTTGTTTTTATAAAGTACAACTGTGTTTAATTTGGTTACATTAAACGTATATAACCAGTCTTATTTTCTCAAAAGATGGAAAAACAAAAACAAGCGCAATTTATTCAAACAAATAACAGCACCACGTTTCTTATTTATATTTCTACAATTACCACTACATATTTGGTATTCAATTCATTGTTCATTCAAACACTCGAAAAACATAAAAATGCAAGAGGCCGAAAGCCATGCATATTAAAATGGCTGTTGTAACAAGATATATCTAAAAATGGAAAATATGTTTCTATTCTAAGAGATCTTGTTTTTATAAACATGCTTTCATTTGATTTGTGAAAACACACAATTCCATGCTAAACGTATTGTTTTCGCGAATTGTCGTACTACTAATACTCTTACAACGAATTCAAAAATTTACAGATGCTCACTTATTTGTCGTATTTCATTATAAACTCGTGGTGAATGCTCATAACCACCGCTTTCTGATTGTGTTTGGCCGAGGCAGCCATAGTTGAGCATTCACACATATCAATACCATTTTAATTAGATATACCAACTTTACCATGGTAAGGTAGAAAGTTTGCAGTTATGTTATTTTCATCTTTTGGAATTGTCGGAAAGAGATTTTGGTAACTATTTAGACTTATATCCAATAAGCCTGCTCCGAGTTTTGATTTACTTTTATTGGTTTATATTGTGTAAAGCTGTCCGTTGAGAGCAATAAATTTTTCACAGACTACGTTGCGGTTAGAATTTCGGTTAAAACATTCATTGGTTCACTTATTCTCCATTTAAGTTTATAAGTACAAACTACAATGTATTCACCGTCGTATTTGTAGTTTTCTTCGTTACCGTAAATTAATAAGCAAAAAGACGTTTATTAGTGTTCGATACATATATACATTGTACATCTGAACTAGTTAAAGCTAACTACGTATACACATATGGCGACTATAGATTGGTCAGATACTCGAAAAACAATATAAATTTCAATTGAAACGCTTATTTTTTTATCAATATATGTGTTTTTATATATTATGTTAATTGTATGGGCATAATTTAACAGTATACTTAAGAACTAGAATTCAATTATCAGAAATATGCGTCAGACATCATGTGCAGAAACTTATTTTGAGTTAATACTGTCAGATTATTCAATAAGACATAAAACGCAACAATGTCGTGTTTAAAAAGGTTCGCTTTAGCACGCATACACTATCAGATAGCAACAGCAGTAATAAAACGTTACGAAAAGTAAAATACATCGCGAGACCTTGTACAGTCCTATCGGCAACAGAAACAACAACAAGTTGACACACATTAACCCCATTGAGGAAACACACAAAACACAAATACTTTAAAAACGAGTAGTTAACAATTTGTCTTCTAAGCTAAACAAGTTCAAAAAGAGTATGTCAATAAAGTGTGACATATTTGCACTTGCATGACACTCAAGGAATACTAATAACCAATAATAGCGTTAAAATAAGATCTTGCGTCTGGCAAATAAACAGCAATTTAACCATATTTAACACACGTTTAGTCCAGCATTGTAGTCCCAAACATATGAATGTGTCAACATAAAACGAAACGGTATTAAACACAATTTGCCTAGTCATATACACGTGCTTGCCAACGTCATAATTAAACACTTACTAAGCATGCGTCTCTCGACAGACCACTTTTCAAATTGAATATCAAAACTTAGTTCGATTTAATTTATAATTGATTTCCTTGAAAATCGAAGAAAACAAAAACATCGTACATAGTAACACAATTCTTTACATAAACATATGCATATTTCGATGACAGACCACATACGAAAAAATAATAAAAAATACTATTTTTTATAGCATTACTATTTGGTGACTTTTTGTGTTTACACGAATGTGTAAATTCTCTATACATTATTAAGAACTGGTAAATAACAGCGACATACTGTGCTGCATCACTGAAGTGGCTTGAATGACTGCATCACGAAATACAAAAGAAAAAAAGATGTAATAGATCGACGTGGTATAGTGGATATGGTGTCCACCTAGCGATCGGGATTTTACGGGTTCGATCCCCACTGTTAGAGTATTCTTTAGATCTTCCCCATAGACAGCAAGTACTCGTTCTAGTCTCAGGAAACGAACTCGAGAGCATTTTCAATTAAGTAGTTAGTGCTTTAAATTCTAGTCGAGATAAAATAAATAGGTGTATACTAAACTGGTAAAATACGTTCAGATCCCCATTACGGATCACTTAAGTAGGAATAGTTTTCTATGATAAATAATATTACGCATGACATGCCTTAAATCGAGCAAAACGTAATACACGTTTTTGAATTTGTATTAAAGACAATATATCGGATGCTGAAAATGTCCAAAAAGCGACTAGGCATGAACATAGTAAAATTTAAATGGGTCAATGTACAAATAAACTTTGATTAATTTCAATATACAAGCATAACGTTTTGAAAGCAATTTCAATAACGCAATATATTTAAGTAATGAACGCAGCGATGACACAAACAAAATTCGTGTTTCATTCAAGAAACTAGTATTTCTGATAAAAACCCACCGACATATGTTTATTTAATAAAATAATTCACAGTTGGAAATAAAAAACGGATTTTAGTTGGTCCTTTTAGATATATTTGTAAAAAGTTCATATATTATTCAGTATGTTCAGCTTAAATAAATGTATTGAATTATACAACTATGATTGTCATGTTTGAATTAAAAATTGAAAGCAGAATGCATTTCTCATATAACCTTGAAACAATGTTATCAATTTTAATCGAAATTAAATCCAGACAGACGTTTACATTAAATTATGAATCACTCTTATTGCAACTTCAGGGCGCATTTCTCCGCATCGCTAACACTTATTATATAAGGATTTGAGGATGAAGGAATTATAAACGCAATTTTATGGAAATATATGGACGAAACCAACATTATAAACCAATCCTAATTGGATTATAAGTATATAAATAATTAAAATCACAAACCTTATTTCACGACGTTGCATGCAAGCTCACATAGAGTGCTTGAAATAACGAACGTTTATGTTGAATTTCAAGTTAGTTTGTGAGTCGTCAATATAGTACCTAGAAAATAGAAAAAGAAGCATTTAGTGTATATTTAATTTGATTGTTTGTTTCTTTGAACAGAAGCCACATGTCATACCGCAACAGTGTTATTTTGTGTTTTGTTTCAATAAGGGAGTAAACGTGTACTCCTTATTTTCGAATGTATCTCCGTAGAAGAATATTATAATGCGTTTTTTACATCTAATTCATAACTGTCCAATATAGCTTGGAGTTTACCAATATAACAAAACTACATATGATTATTATTGTGTGCACATATATTCTGTTTGTTTAATTCCCGAAAATTTTCATGCTTTTGTTCAATGTAAATAAATACATTACATACAATAAATGTTATTTTAGGGCTGCATAACTGACACTTGCAGTCACAAATTCCCGTAATTTAAGAGTGTTAATAATTGTTTTTGTTAACTTGAGTTCAATACTTTAAGATGCATGAGCTTTAAAGAAAACTGAAAACTGCAGAAAATTTTATTATTGTTATCGAATAAAATATATCACTAGCTGCTGGGAAATAATACCCGAAAATAATGAATATGCATTGATTGATTGAAACCGTGTCAAAAGGTTCATACTTCCCAAGTTAAACCGAGTAAAATTGAAACACATTCAATGTTATGCTGGCTGGTGTTATTGGTTCATCATGTGTATGTGATTGTCATGTATTACTTGAAGCACCAAATATCAGTTACAAAATGTTACACCTCACACAAACTGAACCCCACTAACTACGACTTGACAAAGTATGGCAATATACAACTGTTGAGGACACAATGTATATTGAAAAGATCAGAAGAAAAAAGTCTTCCATTTTCTGTTTTCAGCTTAATGAATGAAAAGTCTATGTTCTTGTGTTTGTTATGAAAACTCAATTAGAACTTGCAACAACAGACAATAAGCTTATCGAATTTATTAAGAAATATAATTGTAAAAAAATCATAAGGCAAAGAAATTAAATGTATTCGGATATTTTGCAAATAGATATATCGTTATTGCGAAACATTTAATGAGTCAAATATCCGTATACTTCGAGATAAAAATGCCCATTAAGAGCCATACGATTTACGTGGGAAAGATAACGGATGTATCTAATCGCCAGTAACAGTATCAAAGCACCATATACATAACAAGTTCTAACTCTTTATAGTTGTCTTCATGAATGCTTTGTGCAACAACACTGGCCTTTAGATAAAACTCTTGCGATGAAAGAGTCTATATTGGTTACTTCGATACTAAGGCAATTCTCTAGACTGTGTTTGGATACTGCCTTAACAACTCTCATGGAAGTGTGATGTTACATACATACATACATTTGAACCTATACATGATGTTGGTTTGCTGTTGGCGTAGTATCTAACACAACCTTGTGTGCCTTTACGGATTCGTTGGTTTACGTACTTTATATATTAGCCACACCGACTGCAATAATTCCATTTCGGGTTCTGAGATGCTGTGACTATAGAAAGCACTCAATATGATTCGTCACAATGTGATGTAGCAGCACATCCACTTAAAATAAATCCGTTCATTCTTATGTCCACGGTCACATGTTATTAGCAAATTGTCACCAACTTTTATTTTAACTTTCCATCTTTTCGAAATTCAAGCTATTTTATACGATTAAAATCTAATGAGACGAAGCAAACAACCTTGCCGGTGTAATTTGAACATATGTCAAAGGTTATTGCGCGTTAAATAGTACGCTTATGTTTGTGAATAGCCCACACAAGTGTCATGCCTGTGTTGGTTACATTTCAAATATAGAAGATAATGAAAGTCCCGAAATATTATAAGGAGCGTAATTCCTAAGGCAAGTGAACAAGTTCATATATCCAACAGAAAAATACAAACAACACGACATAAAACATAAAAATCGACGTGGTTTAAGATTAATGAAAAGAACTAAACAGAATAGTTTTTTACTTAACCATGTTAAGCTCAACGGCGTTAACATACAAATAAATACATAACAGCATGCATTGAAGTACACACAAAACACACATCATTTTAAAGAACAATTAATCTAAATAAACACGAAACAAACATATTTTGTGAACATATTTCATGACAATGGCACATGGATGGGGTTAATACATAGTTGGCACACAATGTAATGCGTATTGTTTTACAAATGTAGCAATAATTACATAATTCTGACCTTATTTTCTTTGTAAAAATGTATTACTATTTAATACTATATATATATATATATATATATATATATATTAATATATATATATATATATATATATATATATATATATATATATATATATATATATATATATATATATATATATATATATATATATATATATATATATATGGTACAAAAGGTATTACAAAATGTACTAGGTACAACAAAACAATTTATTTCCTGCAGGCAAGTGCTGATTTGTGAGGAGATTGGCGTGGGAGGTGGGTAAAACTAAAAAAATTCCTTTTTTCTCTTTCTTCATCCGCATGGTATCTAAATGCGCATAATTAAAGATCGTTACACTTCGTGTGATTTCATCATTGTTTACAGGGAATATAGCCAAGCTGATCCGATTTTTCTGTAGATTGGTTAAAGTCTATCTGATTGCCTGGTTAAAGCAAAACAAAGTAAATAACCTCAGTAACGTAAATATAAAAAGTATGCAAAATCTACCCGAACAATATATACTTGTAATTACCAGTACCATGTTAATTACAGAAATGCTAGCATTCCTTGTCCTGACAAGGTGTGTATGTAAATGTATATTTGAAGAAGATTTTGTCACGCATTTTGAAAAATCAATACAGAAATGAGATTATCACAACATAATCGTATTTTATGGCAACTGAACAGAAAACCGTGTTGCTACCAGTGCATAAATAGAAATAATATTCTGGATTCAAAAAACAGAAATGTCCCACAACTGTTAGGCTTTTGTTCAAATGAAAAAATGCTTCTGTGTAAACAAATTGAGCTGGATAAAATAGGAACTGTTATACTGCGTATAACAAACATTATATCAGTAACTACATTACAGTAGCGTATGATTCCGTCATTGTTTACAAGGAATATAGCCAAGCTGAGTCGATTTTTCTGTCGATAGGTTTAAGTCTTCTGATTGCCGTTCTTTACACCCAACGCATAAAAAACACTTATAAGATATTTATATTATATATATATATATATATATATATATATATATATATATATATATATATATATATATATATATATATATATATATATATATATATATTTACAAAGAAAATAAGGTCAGAATTATTTAATTATTGCTACATTTGTAAAACTATACGCATTACATTGTGTGACCACTATGTATTAATCCATGTGCCATTGTCACGAAATATGTTCACGAAATATGTTTGTTACGTGTTTTATTAAGATAAATTGTTCTTTAAAATGATGTGTGTTTTGTGTGTACTTCAATGCATGCTGTAATCTATTTATTTGTTATATATTAGGGATGTCAACGAATATCCGAATGTCCGAATATTCGGTCCAGCACCGAATATTCGAATACTATTTTCCGAATCGAATATTCGGAAGAAAAAATAAAAATATCGAGTAATTTCAAATACTTTGTATTCGTGATCTTTATAAATCCCACTTATTTCCTACCTTTAGGAAACTTTAAATAACCAAAGACAGTCACTTTGTGTCAAAATTATGATAGGTGCAAATCGCGCCGGTAATTTAAACACCGACCCGCACTTTATCTAATGACTTGACTTACATTTAAAAGGATCAAAGATTAAATGAGTAAAGGAAAAGCCGACTTGAACGTAAAAAAAAGAACTTATGCAAAAGATTTTTGATTGACGTAAATCGCATTCTCCAATCGATAATTGTTGTTTTGTGTGTGTGTGTGTGTTTTCCTCTTATTTAATTGAGCAAATGCGTATCGTATGGTTACAATCGCGTTGTCCAATAAAATAAAGCTTTTAGAAAATAATTTACTCAACCTCTAATACGTATTTGCGTATCGTTTTGTCCAAATTTTAATTAATTACGCAATATTCAATCAAGTACTTTACATAAAGAAATGTTTTTGGTATTATGCCCTCATTTAATTGAAACTATTATAATTGCTACACGAATTAAGTAACGCTCTGTCAAATCAAAATACCACCTACAAATTCCGCTGCTTGGAAGTATTTCATGACATCATCCGATAAGAATGTAGTTGTTTTGTCGTCATGTAAAAATTATGTTGCTCGTTTTATTGTTGTTGTACAATATTAAAAGTTTATATATGACGTTTTCTCTTCTTTCAAAGCATTTTAAACTAAACATGGCTAACGTTCTTCTTAATACAGTTTTAGAAGAACTATTAAGTAATTTAATAAACTTGAACATATTTCGCCGGATTCTATACGCTTTTGGAATTAATGCATTCCTAACATCATTATAATACGGACATTAAAGAACAAGGTAAAATTGATCCTCTATATCATTTAGATTACAATATATACATTTGCGTTGATCACCGTCAATGTTCTGGTGTCTGCCCGTTTAGAACTATAGATAATTTGCGGGACGACAAACGTAATTTAGTAATATAAATGTTCCCATGTTTTTTTTTTACAATATCAAGATACGATAATCTTTCAAATACTGGCTTTAGTTCCTTAGATATCATAATTGAGCTACACGACGTAAAACTGACATTCCAGTTAGTGATATACTGTTCTGGTAATTTGTTTTTGAAAAACAGGATAATGTTATAATTGTTTACAGCTTTGGGGAATAGCCATACATCGGTGAAACCAGTTTGGTTAAGAATTTCCCTTATTTTCGATGACCAAATGTTTGCATTATTTTTACATTCAATTTTTAATCTCTGTAAAAGAGCAACTTGTTCAAGAATACAATTTCCCCGTTTCACAGTATGAATTTTTCAAAAAATATTTAACCATCCTGACATCTCTGTCTTTATGAATGGGAGAGGAGTGGAATTGGAAGTTAAACCGCTTAAAATGAATTCCATCAATCACTTAAGCCATTTTAAACTCATATCATCATAAAAAATCATTCAATTTGCCGCAACGTCTCCCTTGATGTAAAATAAACTTTAAGGCATCCGTCTGTCTAGACAAAAGTCAAACTTTGGAATAACTGTGTCTCATACATCCATACTTATGAACTTGAATGAACAATAAAGGATCAAGCCAGAGGCTTTAAGAATACACTGTTCATTACTGACTCTACCCCGTGGACACACGTGTTGTAATGTCAAGCCGCTAATTTGTCTTTGTTGATATTTTCGCATTTATTCAGATGAACGGGGAGTAAATTTTAGTGATTCAATTTGCAGGTCATAACAAATTCTACATACATTTACTGACCTCATTAGTTCGTAATTCAGTCGTTAAATATATTGAAAACATATTGAATAGTTTCGTGGAATAAATTGCATTGTACCATATTTAGATTAAGTATATTGAACACCATCAAAAGCATGCTTTTAACAAAGTTATTTCTATGACTAACAAAAGGTGTATCATTAAAATTAAACATTCTTTACCAACTGCTAAATATGTCTTTGATTGCGCTGATGTATTAGGGGTGTTGGGATATATTGCAAATGTTTTAGTGGTGAAGGCCCAATGTAGGATGGTTAGTACAATACATAAAACGTATTTTAATATAAATACACGATTTGTCTTTGTCTGAAATTCAAGTATACAATTTAAACAAAAAAGAGTATTTTTGCTGCTAATTAAATCGTTAGGATTCAAAAAAGAAACAGCCGATATTGAAAAGAACCAGGATGGCGCTAAGAAAATCACTGTCTACCTTAATTATTTTACTAAGCAATTAAAAATGAAACAATGGTAGACCCTTTTTTAACAATTTTAAGAAGTGTGAAAGAGTTTCACCCAAGGAGCATTTTCGTGATTTTATTTTCAAATAATATTCACTAACATTATTTGCCTATATACGAGTAAAAGTATCAGAAATCAAACTGTTATCATTTCTTGTTTTAATAATTATGCCACAAAACAACCTTTAGGTGGAAAATGCATATTTAACTCTAACGTAGTTACCAACCCGTGTATTGTACCATCGGCCTAACTTTGACAGTGTCGTTTGATTGCCTAATGAAATTATGTATGTTTCTATCAACCAATTGGTGATTCTCAACATAAAATACAATCGTAAGTCATACATATTTTTATTACTAAATTATTTGTAGAGACCACTTTGGTAATATTACTTTCCTGCTTATACAAACAATTGTGCACATTTTATAACATTTCCGTCCGTCTTTGTTAGAAATGAAACAGCTGTATTTGAATTCTATAAACCATAACACCTTCTGCAATTCGTATTGCACTCAATGTTCCTGCTTAAAATAATTATCGGCAGAAAATCGTCATCAACTCATGTTATAGGCAGCTGAAAACCTCACAACATATTTGGCCTTCTCCAATTGTAATATTGACCGTTACCGACATTAAAACAACGTTTGATATTGTCACGAGGTCATCCATATGCTAATAATGTGTTACCAATAAAAGTAACATTAACCCATTGATATAGAGGATTAGACATACACATATGGTGAGGTAAAATGAACATATGTCAACCATTTACGATGTACATGTTTGTATATACGCCTAAAGAACACACGGACAAAACACCCATTTGCTTAGAAGATTTAATTTTAAATAAGAATCTCTCAGAACTTTGTTGATTTTTAAATTTATTTTCCTTGGAACTTTACGAAATATAACACAAGTTGTTAACACAGCAAAATAAAACAAAATATAATCGAATGTTTTGTAAACTTTTGATGAGCGGCTATGTCCTTAAAATGATATCCAAGATGAAGTTATGAAGTTTGTTGCCTCTGAACGGAAAAAAGCATCAAGGTCACTGTGGCTTAGTTGATATGGTGTCCACATAGCGACTGGAGGGTCAGGGGTTCAATTCCCAATGTTGTGGTGGTCTTTAAATCTATCTCATAGGTTGACAGATTTAGTACTGCGACTGTAAAAAAACTTGCCGAATTCAGGAATGTGACCGCAAGATCACGCTGGAATACAGGACAGCGACATTTTGAATCGATTTCTGAATTCAGTTTTGCTGTTTCAACGCTGTCACATGAATGTGACTGTAAACAACTCTCCTGAATCAAGGACTGCGATCTTAAGGAATTTTGTTCAATTGATTCCGTGACATGGAAAAATAAGTTTATGACAGTAATCATATCGATAACACTTGTGGATACAACGGACGACTGTTCTGAACTTGAGTTACACATGAGATTGTATATGTTTATCATCACAGTCTGAATACATTTTGTCTGTCTATCTGTCTGTCTGTCTATTAAAGTCACACGTTTAAATTTTATAAAACAGTCGTACGTCGAGAGGCAATACTCACAAGTTCTCATTTTGTTTTACTTATGTCAATATAACATATTCAATTGTGTACTGGAACACTGACACGTTTGGCAAGTTGTTTGACTATATGCCACAAAACAAGAACAATGATCCTTTAACAACCTTTACGTCTTATCATTTAACGCTTAATTACAAAATTTCATTCATCTCAAAGTTTGCATGTTTTCATATTTGAATTTTTCCACATTTTTTTCTATAATGTATATGTATTAAATTCTACGATATGAAACGGTTGCTTTAGTTATCGCAACGCATTCTTTTGTTTCTGAACGAAAATCAGACAGCGCTAATGTTACATTTTAAATACATACACAGAGTTTGCTACGCAATGTAATCAAGTAGTTTTAATTTACTTCACTAAAATTGTTCCGTCATTCAATGTCGCTATTGATAAATAGAAAGTTTGTGTGTACTTAGTTAATGGTCCACTTTCTTAATAATTATAAATATACATAAGAAGCGAAACAAAATGCGAGCATTTCTTTGGGCCAATAAAACATCTTGCTGAAGATTTCACTTAAAAGTGTTTCATTTTATGTGTTACTTGCTTTTGCAATCATTCCGCACTAATAAAAAATCCGCAACTCATTAAGCACCTCCTTAAGGTCTGGCAACTCTTCTTTTTAATAATTTTCTGTCTGCCGCACCAATTGCATAATAAAGTATGATTGCATTTTTGTTAAAATTATTGAACGCGTTGCGTGCTTTTCGATAACATAAGAATTTAGCAGCAAATGCCAACGCAAGGCAGAATTGATTATGTAGTATGTTGTTTCCATTTGCAAACGATATGAGTAGATATCTCAGTAAACGAAATATTTTGTGTAAACCAAACAAGTTTATGTGTTTACATGAACTTGAAAAAAATATAAAAACATATACGTTTTATCTTTCTAGAACATATTGAAACCATCAATAAATCCTTAACCCAAGTTAACAGCATGTATACTTAAAGGGCCAGCAAAGTGGCGGTATCCTCATGATCCAACAAGGTTGTATTTTGAGTTCAGATATGCGAACGCGATATTTTATCAACAAACATTGCATACATGATAATTGTCATCTAATTCTAACGCTGAAAACACATTATTCCGCCCCATTATTCTTCTTATATCGCATTAATACAGTACTTTGTCCCATAAATGCGCAATAGCGACATAACTGATAGACACGAAGGTTCAAGTGCAGTGTTCGAAATTGAATTCGGATTAATTATAAAGCCTTCAATTAAGTGTGCATGTCAAATAGCGTTACGAATGAATTAGCATCATGTTGCTCTTGTACATACTGATTATGTTAACTATTGAAAATCTTTACAAAAAACGTGTCCTTATCCCGAACAAAAACTAAAATAACATAATGTTTTTTTCTTATTTTTCAAGTAGTTTTCTCGCTTATACTGCACCATTAGCATGTAGTTTGTTACGATCTAAATTTTGTTAAAGCAAGCGTCAAAACAATGGCATCCTTATTTCACGTCTTTACTTTTTCTATCCAATATTATGTTATTGATTCTTTCATGGATAATATAAATCAAGCTGAATTACAGTTATTTCATTCATGCTATTAAACATTAACCCAAATGTTCGAACATGTGCTTACTTAGTTGTTGACCTAATAAAACCAAAATAGAACCTAGCCTGTGACCTCAAAATGGTTCTAAATCCAAATTTTGACGACGCACATACTATGACACACGAACATTCAAAATACAATTATTTAATATCATAATACATTTGGTTATTGTTCATGCATATTTCAGAACCACATCACCCATCAATAATCATCAACATCATCAAAAAAAAACAAACAATTCAACATAACCAATTATGAGTCATCATTGAACTATTTGCAAAGATCTCTAGAAAAAATCGAAACTTTCGTTGAGAGGTTCTATTTTAACAAAAAAATAAAAGCTTAGCCACATCTTCGCGTGCACCAAAAATGAAATTGTACTCGGCATGTTATGAGCTAAAGATGCTCTGAACTAGTTTTTGACGCCATTGTCGAAATGTGATTTTTACGGTGTTTAAAAGGTTTCACTTTCGCTAATGAGGAAAACTGCCACGTTTTCTTGATGCCAAAACGTCCTGATAATGTTTCATGCCGGTTTGGTAAAATTTTCATAAGGTTTCAATATAGCAACGTTAGAAAATTGCCTCACCCTCTGACATGCGTTGGATTCGACGGCTTGAAATATTTTAAGTATCAACCGAGGTAAAATAAAATAAATATTCGTTGCAATTTGCATGTTGATTGTCAAAGAAAATAGGCATAGATTGTTCACAATAGCTATATTAGAAAAAACAACACTATATCATGCGAATGAATGCTGTAAGCACGATTCATGTTGAAAGAGCAATACATGTGATTTCAAGAGTGTTCAGCAGATTCTTTATTTATTTAGCCATGAACGGACAACTGCCTCGTCCCTTTTAAAAGATATGCTATAAGAAATGAGCTGAAATTACATACAAACAAATATTGAGAAAGTGACATGCTGTTTGGGCTATTAATGAAACTCAAAGAGCGTTAAGAAGTTTCATTATGTTCATACATAACCAAAATCCAACGACTATTGGCGGTCATTATTTTCAACGCATCAATAATTTTAGAACTCGGCCGACATATAATTAAGCGATCACTCTTAGCAAGTTTCAATTTTAGAGTGCTAACAATTCTTGACTATAGCAATATAAGGAAAATTTCCCCGATTTCAAGCGGCAGTGATTTTTAAATGACTGGAATCCGTTTCGAACTCGATATCGATATACAGCAAGTTCAAAAATGACTTTTCGAGTATCAACACGTTTTGACTTTAGCCATCAAAGATAAAATTTCACACGTCATGGCAGCATGACCGAAACTATTTAAGAATTCAGTTGATATATGATTATTTAGGATGTTGTGAGGAAGTTTCAGATGTTGGAGCAAACAGGTTAAATTAAGAGCGTTCATATGCTTGTTAATTTGACATTGACACCTAGTTTTTAACTAAAGTGTAATCAAAGTAAAAGACGGACAACGTACGACGGACGACGGAAACAAAATGATCGCAAAAGCTTACCACGAACACGCTGTGGTCATGTGCTCTTAATAAAATAACGTGTGTTTATCACAAAACAAAAGAACGTTCAGTAAAGTCACGTGTGCTTTGTAACGCAACATTCCCTCCCGACGTTTGCAGTTTCTCTTGCGTCAATCTAAACTCAGATTATAAATACAGCTAAGGATTTAGAATCTTCATTTGTCACACGTTTGTCCTTTTTATACAGCCCTCGTTTGTTGAATCGTATATAAAACACACAATTACGAGCAACGTGGACAGTGTGATATTTTCCGTGGCTGTCTGGTGCTTGACAATTGGTCATTTGCAATCGGAATCGGTGCTGACTTGTAAAAACCGAACTCTGAGAGGCATTGGACCATACGTAGTTACATTCACATCCTTATGTGATCATTTGCAATCGATTTTAAGACGTAACATGTTTTAATCGCAATGATACCAATCGGCAAATAATATTTTTATGAATTAATATTTGATTGTATTACTTTATTCAAAATATAACTGCTTAATACGCAAATAACACTCTTAAACACTTTGTTTAAGCAAGGAGACACCAATATAAGAGGCGATTTAATCCCAGAAACTCTGTCAGGGTAGAAATTTGTGTTCTTATCGGCTATGTGTATAACATAAACCCTTCTAGAATTATAAATGATCAAAACGGAGATCACCGAAGTGGAACGGTAAATGAACAGTATCGGGGATTAAAACAGCTTTGAAAGGGAGCCGAACGTCTAAATTACTCCCACAATTAATCTTAAACCTAAAGGTCGTCCGAATAAATTGTAATATTAAATATAGCCAAACATGTAACTATAGGAAACTATATAAGTAGATACATTCTTGTTTGTCTCCAATACTTTTATAACATTACACAGGTCACACGCTACCAACGACGTCATTCATGATTTAAATCATCGATGTATTTAATTATCAATTCGTTTTTAGACATACTTCGTCTGGTAACACGTGAATCGCCGAAAGAATATTTCAATCTCTATGTACGTATTCACTATTTGAGTGCTGGACGTACACAATGCTGAACGTCTGTATGGAAGCTGATTGTACGATTGCGCACGTGTACAGTGTAGTTGTGCTTCATCAAATTTAATGTATAGTGGGCACACATATACAGTTTATACGCATCGAAATGAGTATTGCCATAGCTATGCTTTGGCGATATTTTTAGTCGATGTAATGTTTAACTACCAACATATGTTAAACACATTCATTAAAAACTTTTAGAAGTTGTGATTCCTTTATTTAAAACTTATGTTCCTTAAAATAGTCAACCAAACTTTAATATTTCAACTGTTTTCAGTAAATTGGCCTTTCCGTCAGGTTGTTACACATATCTTTATTTAAGACGTTTGCGTTTATTTTTTGTAAGAAAAAGAGGGTCTGCACACCCGTTAAATATTTAAACTAGCAGATATGCCCAGGACAATATTCCACGAAATCAACGTTATTGTTTATGTTGTAACTACATTGATTTAGAAGACGAATACCATTTCAAATGATATGCCGGTGTTACACTGATTTGAGAACAAAATAAATTAGCATTCCTTTTTATATTAATCCATCTCTGTATAAATTCTACAAATTATCAGTTTCTTGTGATGGATAAGTAATTTCCAATGTATGCAAATGTATTAAAAAAGCTCTTGCTATAAGAAATAAGATCTTAAATAATATAGTTTAATAGATTTTACCACCCCATCGAGAGAACTTACATGTTCTTACTATATATTATGTTTATTTGTATTTGTATTTTAATTTACTGTATGATATATATTCACGTGACATAATATAATGTTTTGTTTAGTATTAAGACGATGTATTACTGTAAATGTCTGAATAAACTTTGTCTGTCTGTCTGTGTAATTTAGTTACACGTTTAAAATTTATAACACAAGAAGTCATGCGTCCAGAGGCAATACTCACAACTACTCATATTGTTTTACTTATGTCTATATAACCTATTCAATTGTGTACTGGAACTCTGACACGTTTGACAAGTTGTTTGACTATATGCCACAAACCAAGAACAATGATCCTTAAACAACCTTTACGTCTCATCATTTAACGCTTAATTACAAATGTTTCATTCATCTCAAAGTTGTCATGTTTTCATTTTTCAATGTATCGACAATATGTTTTTCTATAATGTATATGTATTACATTCTACTATATGAATCGGTTGCTTTAGTTATCGCAACGCATTCTTTTGTTTCTGTACACAAATCAGAAAGTGCTTATGTTATATTTTAAATACATACACAGAGTATGTAACGCTATGTAATCAAGTAGGTTTATTTTACTTCACTAAAATTTACCGTCATTCAATGTCGCTATTGATAAATAGAAAGTTTGGGCGAACTTAGCTAATGGTCTACTTTCTTAATTTAAATAAACATTAGAAGCGAAACAAAATGCGAGCATCTCTTTGGGCCAATACAACGTCTTGCTGAAGATTTTCACTAAAAAGTGTTTCATTTTATATGTAACCTTTATAAGTAATACTTCAGCACTAATAAAAATTCCGCAACTCATTAAGCATCTACAAAGGTCTGGCAACTCTTCTATTGAATAACTTTCTGTCTGTCGAACCAATTGAATAGTAAAGTATGATTGCATTTTTGTTGAAGTTATTGAACGCGTTGCGTTGCTTTTTGATCACACACGAATTTAACAGCAAAAGCCAACGCAAGGCAGAAGTGCTTATATAATCGGTTGTTTCCATTAGCAAACGATATGAGAAAATATCTCAGTAAACGTAATATTTTTGTAAACTAAACAATTTATGTGTTAACATGGGATAAGTTAGCGATGTTAATTGTAAAACCTATATTAATAATATGCATACGAAATTATACAAAATATAAAAACATTTACGTTTTATCTTTCTAGAACATATTGAAACCCTCATTAAATCTTTCCTTCGAAAATACCATCAATACATTCGTAACCCAAATTAACAACATGTATACTTAAAGGTCAAGTAAAGTGGAGTCATCCTCATGATTCAACAAGGTTGCTTATTGTGTTAAGATATCCGAACGCGATATTTTAATAATAAACATTGCATACATGATAATTGTCATATAATTTCAACGCTGATTATTCCGCCCCATTATTTTTCTTACATTGCCTACAGTTCTTTGTCCCATACATGCGCACTAGCGACATAACGAGAAGACACGAAGGTTCAAGTACAGTGTTCGATATTGAATTCGTATTAATTATCAAGCCTTCAATTAAGTATGCATGTCAAATAGCGTTACGAATAAATTAGGATCATGTTGCTCTTGTACATACTGATTATGTAAACTATAGAAATCTTTACAAAAACAGTGTCCTTATCCCGAACAAAACATTAGAATAGAATTTTTTTTTTCATATTGTTCAAGTAGTTTTCTCGCTTACACTGCACCGTTAGCATGTTGTTTGGTATGATCTACATTTTGCTAAAGCAAGCGTCATAACAATGGCATACTTGTTTTACGTCTTTACTTTTTCTATTCAATATTATGTTATTGATTCTTTCATGGATAATATAAATCAAGTTGAATGAGAGTTATTCCATCCATGTTCATATAAAACATCAACCCAAATGTTCGAACATTTGCTTACTAAGTTGTTGATCTCATACAACCAATTATAGAACTTAGCATCTGGCATCTAAAGGGTTGTTAATCAAAATTTGGACGACGCACATACTATAACACACGAACATCCAAATACAATAATATAATATCATAATACACTTTGGTTATTGTTCATGCATATTTGAGAACCCCATCACCAAACAATAATCATCTACATCATTATAAAAGACAATTCAACATAACTTATTAATAGCCATCACTGACATATTTGCAAAAATCTCTAGAAAAAAAACTTGCGCTAAAAGGTTGTATTTTAACAAAAACTAAGAGCTTAGACGCAACTACCCGTGCGCCAAAAATGTTATTGTACTCAGCATGTAATGAGCAAAAGATGCCCTGAACACTACTTTTTGACGCGATTGCAACAATGTGATTTCTACGGTGTTTAAAAGGTTGTACATTTGCTATATGAGGAAAACTGCCACAACCTCTTGATGCCTTGATGTTTGTCAATGGACCGAAATAATTATTGGACTATGCAGAGAAATAATGTGACCAAACGTCCTGATAATGTCTCATGACGGTATGGTAAAACTTTCATAAGGTTTGAATATAGCCACGTTAGGAAAATTGCTTTACCATCTGGACGGGCTGAACATATTTTAAAAATCAACAGAGGAAAAATAAAATAAATATTATTTGCAAACTGCATGTTGATTGTCCAAAAATAGGATCGATGGTTCACAATAGCAAAATTAGAAAAACAAACGATATCATTTGAATGAATGCTATGAGCAAGATTCATGTTGAAAGAGAAATACATGTGATTTCAAGAGTGTTCAGCAGATGCTTTCATTATTTAGCCATATCAGCACAACTGCCTCGCCCCTCTTGGAAGACATGTTCAAAGGACTGAGATGAAATAACATTCAAACAATGTTGAGAAAGTGACATGCTGATTGGGCTTAAAATGAAACTCATACAGCGTTACGAAGTTCAATATATCCATATATAACCAAAAATCCAACGATTATTGGCGGCCATGATCTTCAATGTATCAATCATTTTCGAACTCGGCCGACATATAATTAAGTAAATGCTCTAAGCAAGCTGTATAGGGATTGGGCTACATATTTGAATTTTAGAATGCTAACACTATTTGACTAAAGCAATGTAAGAAAAATTTCCCCGCTTTCTGGTGATTTTAAACGGACCGGAATCCTTTCCGAACTCGATCGATATACCGCACGTTCAAATATGACTTTTCGAGTATTAACAAGTTTTGACTTTAGTCATTACAGATAAAATGGCGCACGTCCTGGCAGCATGTTTTTCAACGGAACGAAAATATTTAAGAATTCAGCTGATAAAGGATTATTTGGAATGTTGTGAGGAAGTTTCAGATGTTGGAGCAAACAGGTTACTTTAAGAGTGTTCACATGTTTGTTAACTTGACATTGAGGACTAGATTTTAACTATAGTGTAATCAAAGTATATGTTAAAGACGGACAACGTGCGACGGACGACGGAAAAAGCTCACTATGAACACGCTGTGGTCACGTAATCTAAATACAATAACTTGTGTTTGTCACAAAACACAAGGACGTTCATTTAAGCACTCCTCTAATCACGAGTGCAAATAAACGCACAATTCCGTCCCGACGTTTACAGTCTGTCTTGCGTCAATATAAATTCATATTATTAATACACCTTAGCGTTTAAAATCCACATTTGTCACACGCTTGTTGTTTTTATACAGTTTTCGTTTATTGAATCGTATATAAAACACACAATTACGAGCAGCGCGTACAGTATGCTATTTTCCGTGGCTGTTTGGAGCATGACAATAGGTCATTTGCAATCCGAAAACGGTACTGATTTGTAAAAACCGAAATCTGAGAGGCATTGGACCATATGTTGTAATATTCACTTCCTTATATGATCAGTTGCATCCGATTTTAAGACTTTACATGTTTTAGATTCAATAATTCTACTCGGCAAATAATATATCGAGGAATTGATATTTGATTTTATTACTTTATTCAAAATATAAATGCTAGATACGCAAATAACACTCTGTATAACTTTGTTAAAACCAGGGGACACCAATATAAAATACAATTCAATCCCAGAAACTCAATCGGGGTAAAAATTTGTGATATTATCGGCTACTTTTATAACAGAAAACCTACTAGAAACATACATGATCAAAATGGAGATCAACGCCGTGAAACGGTAAATACAAAGTAGCGGTGGTTAAAACAGCCTTGAGAGCGAGCCGAACCTCCAAATTATTCCACAAATATTCTTAAACCTAAGAGTCGTCCGAACATATAGTTATATTAATTAAAATCAAACATGAAACTTCAAGAAACTATATAAGCCGTGACATTCGTGTTTTTATCCAATACTTAAATATCATAACATAATTCATCATTGTAATTAATTATCAATTCGTTATAAGACACACATAGTACACGTCCTTGTTATTTCTCTTGCTATATTTAATTGCACATTAAAACCATAAATATAAAGTCGTTTTACTACTTTTATTCACTCACCAATACCAGTAGCTTACGGATTATCAAAACTAAATACTAATCATCAACGTACTTATAGAGCAAATCACGTAAGAAGCAAAAACCTTCATAAAAGTAAAGTATCAATATAAACTTTTTAGTGCCTACAAGCGTATAATTATAAAAGCAAGCGTTATTGTTCTTTTGATTTAACTCATTCACCTTCAAATACGAGCTTTCCACATATGGCGTTTTAATGCGGATACCCCTTATATTGTGTAATTTTTCGCAAAGATAACAAATAAGTTTACAACGGAAATTTAGTATAAATTTACGGAAAAAGTGATTAGTTTTAAGCAATCTACTTTCCCTCAATGAGTGCTTTCTTCCAATGAATTTTTATCTTTATATTTATGATAATTCGAAACAATGCTCGAACAAATTTTAAAATATAGAAATTAACTCACTGCATTAAATATAGAATTCGAAATTGAAGATTTATCGCTCTTATGCGCAGCGCTTTCCATCAATTAGAAGACTTAGTAGACTGGAACAATATTCAAAATACGGAAACATATATACAATATAAAAGAAACTAATAAAAACAGACACATGAAGCCCATGCACAGCTCAAAGGACTGAATAACAAATGATATAATGCAGTGTTTTCTTAAAGCATTTGATTTGAAACATTTCTTCGAAACGCGAGCTGTATTGATACCGTTTTGTCCGATGTAACGAAATTTACCAGATTTGATTATCGATTGGTCCAACACTAAAGTTGATAATGTTAAATTTGTGATAATCTGTTGAAAAACTAGCCTAGATTGGTTTGTTGATTGAGATTTCTGGAGATCATAACACACGAAAAATGTTTAGTGGTAAGTGTTTTCTATATATTTAGCGTTAAATATACTTCGTTGACAAACGATATTGACATCGTAAATTATGCTTAAATCAAAATGTACTTAGAGAAATAAAACTTATAAATTTAGTTTGTAAAATTTTATTTCCCACGACACAATCTTTGCATTCATCGCAGGATTGAAAAAAATCCCATCCAAGAACGTTTTACCAAATTATACAAACTTTCGCAATACTGAACCGAATTTGAATTGATACATTTTCATTTGATTCAATGTATAGCATCATCATTTAATTGAGTAATTTGATTAACGAATAGCGTACTAATGGCTTTTGAATGCCACATTGTGTTGGTTTATGGCTTTAGGCCTTCACATTTATTTCTTATAAAATGCTTTGTTCACTAGTCTGCACTACGCTGTTCTGAATTGCGTTTTATCATTCGCACGATATCATACAAGTTGCATTCTAAATTGTGTGAGTGAATACAACAATTTTTCTAAGATAAACATTATTATTTAATACATAACAATTATTCAGGAAACACGTGATTCGTCGAAAGAATATTTCAATCTCTATTTACGTATTCACAATTTGTATAATGGACGCACACGTGCTGAACGTCTGTTTTAGAGCTGATTTTACAGCGCGTTCAGTGTTGTTAAGCTACATTAAATTCTATGTATAGTAGGCAAATACATAAAGTTTATACGCATCAAAATGTCATCCATAATTTCTGACATAAAAATGGTGCTTTTGCAGAAAATATACTCGCCTGATTCATCGGCACAGGACGCAGTAGTCAACTTTGCGTTGGCGATATTTGAAGTAGATAAAATTAAATAATACGCGACCAATTTTCAAAATTGTATCTGCAATAAAAGATCATCCTAAAAACCGAGAATCATGATGAGTTTGTATGAGCAATTAATGAATGGTTTTCATCACATGCAGAGTAATGTCTGTTTTATGTTCGTAACGTTTAAGTATTCGGTTGGAAACACGTCTGTATTTTGTAAAACCAAAATTAAGCTATTGCAAATGTAGAATGTATTTATAGAAATTATAATTAAGCATAAGCTAACCAAGAAGTAAATTCTTCTCTAGAAGGTCAATGAATATGAATTTTACGATTTTGTGACAACCAAGTTGTACACAATAGCCGAGACGAAGAACAGAAAAGCTTTTTTGTAAACTTAAAAAAATTCAACCGTGTTAATATGTAGTATTAAAATTGTGTTTGATAGCATCAACAACGTACATAATAACTTATGATATTCAGACTACACATCTCTTTAAAGTGATATTACATATATGTAGATATTTTGAGGATAAATATTTACATTAAGATATGTTAATATATGCTTCCGGTGTAAACAGTTGCATTTTTTAATCGGCTAAAACAAACATGTGAATTGCACACTTAACAAACTTAAAACCTCAATGAAATAATAAAGCAGTCTATTCAGATGGGTAAAGGTATATCTGACACAGGTATCATTTAGACAGCCCAAAATATTAATTTATCAAATGAGGTTTTAACATCTCTTTAAAACATCAACATGACCAAACGTTGTGTTTATTTTTGTTATTCTTTTCTTCTGCACTCAATATTCCACTTCTTGCGGGCCGGGTGCACGATAGCTTTTCCTCATCCAATTATTTTTTGCACTCGGGCACTACATGATGTACACTGACAATGAGTGTACAGGATAAGGATAGGTTTGTTCCACTCTCTTACTATGAACAGGAAAGGGCTCCAACAAATAAATATGTTCGAGTTAGTTTGCAGGTTGGCAATTTTTCTATTTAGAGGAGGCGATGTCCATCAAAATCCTGGACCCGACAGATCCCTTGATATGTCCTCCTCATCTTTGGGTACATCTTTCACATCTTCAGAAATTGATGCATCTGCACATAATCTACACATTTTCATTACAACGTTTAGAGCTTCATCACCAAGAAAGATATTCTGTATGCTGATCTTAACAATTTTGATATTATTGTCTTTACTGAAACTTTGCTCAGTTCAACAATTGACATTGCCAATTTACTTTTCCCTTCTTATCATAAGCCGTTCAGCCGGGATAGAAGAAACGATTCCCATGGAGGTATTCTAGTATACATAAAATCTGATCTCTGCCATTGAGCGACCTGACCTACAAATTGACGATCTGAATGTCTATTGGTTGTATTACGTATCAAGGGAAGGCGTCTTTTATCTGGCTCTTTCTATAGACCACCAAACTCGTGTCCGTATCTACGAGAATGCATAAATCCTTCGATCTTACTAGCCGTCGACACTGGTATTGAGAAAATTGTTATCACAGGTGATTTTAATCTCGACATGAATAAGCTAAAGTTAAGGTTCAATATGGACTCCCTTTTTTACAGTATAATCTCACAAAGATTATTAAAGAACCTACTCATTTTACCGAAACCTCGACTTCCATTCTTGACCTTTTTACGATAACATCTTAACTGTGCTAAAACGTGGAGTTGAAGAAAATTTACTTAACCAGTAACTTCGATTTCAGTGTCCAGTCTACTGCGTCATAATCTTCAATTGAACAGCTGGGTTTAATCTTAAACGTAAAATATGGCGATATAAAGATGAGGACTACATTAATCTAAGACAACTTGTGCAGAACTTTGATTGGAACAATTGCTGCGATAATAATATTGACGTATATACCTCAAATTTCACACGTCAACTTATCTGTTTCTCCGAAACTACAATCCCACACAAAAAAGTTACAATAAGAACAGCTGGTCGTCCATGGCTACATAATAATGTTCGCAAGGAAATCCGACGCCGCAAACGAGCATACAAAAACGCCAAGGCTACCAATTTAGACCGACACTGGCACATATTTCGTCAACAACGTAATTTTGTTAATAATCTTGTCCGATCAGCAAAAAAAAGTTATCTTTGATAATCTCGCTAAACTAATACGTGAAAATCAACACTCATAATCCGACTAACGGAAAATAATAAAAAAAATCACCCAAAACACCTCACATAACGAGTTGCCTCCCTTAATTCGTAATGGTACCATATATGAGTCATCCCTTGATAAAGCGAATATTCTTAATATTAATTCCTTCTTAATTCCTTCTTCCAATCTCAATCTTCTTAAACTACACCCAGTACGCATATGCATAACCCCCAAGAGCCAGATTGCTCCGTCTTTGAAGATCTCATTATGCCCCGTCAAGATGTCTTGGATTTCATATAAGTTGTGAAAACAGGAAAGGTCTCAGGTCCATACCAAATAAATAGTCAAGTCCTAAATCAAATTGCATATGTGATTGCAGGTCCACTACAAATATGTTGAATTGTCCTATCAGTAATTGTAGGGTACCACGGAGCTGGAAAGAAGCAATTGTTTGTGCACTTCACAAACAGTCTCATCCTCAGGATGTTGACAATTATAGACCGATTTCTTTTTTAAGTGTTTTAAGTAAATGTCTTGAGAGATTTCTCCACAAATATATTTTTACCATTGAAGGGCTATTGCATTTACAACCCATTTCAATTAGGCTTCATTCCAAAAGATTCAACTGTCAACCAATAAGTCTCTGTATATCACTCCTTTTGTAATGCCCTTGACGAAGGTAAAGATGTTAGAGCCGTTTTTTTGCGATATGTCTAAGGCTTTTGTCAGAGTATGGTATGAAGGACTTATTGGCAAGCTCCGATTAAATGGTTTCTCGGGCAAGTTTTCTATCTTGGTTAAAAGACTACCTACGTGAGAGGAGCCGGTGTATTGTACTCTCCGGCTGCCAATCTGACACATTACCCATAAATGCTGGTGTCCCTCTAGGGTCTTTATAAGAGCCCCTCCTATTTCTTATATATATGTACAAGAATATCAGTAAAACTGATGGATGCTCCCCGATGATGCGCTTTGTAAATCTATGTGTTAATAACCACATAAAAGAATCTATTATTAGCCTCGGTAACATTGACCTTGATCCCAGTGACCTCAAATCTCATGAAAAGGTAGAGGTCCATGTAAGGTACCTACATGGCAAATATGAAAGAGATCGTTAAAAATTTGAAGGTGCTATGAGAAACTGTAACAAACGTGTGACGGAAAAATCTATTATTAGCCTCGGTGACATTGACCTTAACCCAGTGACCTCAAACCTCATCAAAAGGTATAGGTCCATGCATGTACCTACATGCCAAATATGAAAGAGATCGGTTAAGTATTGAAGGTGCTATGATAAATTGTAACAAAAGTGTGACGGGAGTAAGGAAGTAAGGAAGCAAGGAACAACAAACTGGCAACTATATGCTCCACCGAAATAAATGTCTGGGAGCATAATAACATTGTCATTTTCGCTGTCAAATTCGCTTATTTTTAGACGACATCACGCTCTATATTATCGTCGACAACCCTGTTGATGCGGCTAATCATCTAAACTCTGATCATGCAAAAATTCACTCCTGGGCTGATAAATGGTTGGTTACCTTCAATCCATCCAAAACCGAATCCTTAGTTATATCTAGAAAAATCAACCGCCCAATCCATCCCACTCTTTTTCTCAACGACTGCAAAATCACTCAAATGTAGAGCTTTTGTCTCACAAGCATCTAGGCCTAACATTTTCTGATACATGTTCCTGGCATGACCATATTGAATTAATCAAGAAGAAAGCATGGCACAGAGTCAATCTAATGCAAACATTTATGTTTACGCTCGATAGAAAGTCCCTTCTATCGATATAAACAACATTTATTATACCAATTCTTGAATACGCTGATATAGTATGGGATACAAGATGAAATGGAACTTAAAAAGGAACAAGGATCTCCATATGTAAATATGTAGCTTGTCATATGTCACAAGTAGTTTTTCTTCAAAATATAACCTTATTTATTATTCGTATTATGCAGTTTATTGAGAAGAAACGCTATATTTTTTATTTTCGCCACAGTTGTCAGAACACATGTATATATTTATTATTTGTTTTTTCTAAGTACAAGTTTGTTCAATTAGCTTACAATAAACGTATATAACCATCTTATTTTCTTCAAAGCTCGAAAAACAACAAACGCAATTTATTCAAACAAATGCCAGCCCCACGTTTCTTATTTATAGTTCTACAATTACCACTAGAGATTTGATATTCAAATCATTGCTCATTAAAACACTCAAAAACATAAAAATGCAAGAGGCCAAAAACCATGCATATTAAAAAGGCTGTCGTAATAAGACGTATCTAAAATTGGAAAATGTGTTACTATTCTTAGAGAATTTGTAATTATAAGGTTGCTTTCATGTGATTTGATTAAATGAAAAGCTTCTGTGAAAATTCATAACGTATTGTTTTCGCGAATTCTCGTAGTATTAATACACTTACAACGAATTCAAAAATAGATAGATACTCACTTGTTTGTTGAATTTCATTTAAATCTTGTTGTTGATGCTTATAACCAACGCATTCTAATTGTGATTGACCGAGGCAGCCATATTTGAATTATTTTACAAAACAATGGTAATCTTGTTATACTAATTGAAAAATAAAAATGAATCGGTTAAAGCTTTTCTGTTTGAGAAATACATATTTTAATACAGAAAAATTAAGTCAGAATGCTTTAATAGTGTCAACAGTTGTCTTGTAAGACAGCGTATTCCATAATGCATTCACATGTATCTCGTTTGCGCATCCGAACATTTACACAAAGCAATACCATTTTAGTTAGATATACCAACTTTACCATGGTGAGGAAGGAAGTTTGCAATAATGCTATGTTTATCTTTTGGAATTTGTAGGAAAGAGATTTTGGAAACCATTTAGACTTATATCCGTTAAGTCTGCTAGATGTTTTGATTTACTTTCTTTGCTTGATTTTGTATAAAGTTGTCCGTTGAGAGTAATTAATTGTTCACAGACTACGTCTATGGCAAGCGGTTCGACGCATAATCCCAAGAAACTAGGTTTCTCATGAGAACCTAGGTTCTCGGAATAAGATCCTAGGTTCTCAAAATGAGAATCTAGGTTCTCATAAGAACTATTGTTCCCATTAGGCAAATGAAATCTTGGGTTCTCATGAAAACTTAGGATATCCGAGAGAACGACGCGAAAAGCTGTCGAGAACCTAGGTTCTTATGAAAACCTTGGATATCAAACGAGAACTTAAGTTCTCAGAATAAGAACTATTTCTCATGAAAAACCTAGTTTCTCATGAGAATCTAGGTTTTATGTGTCTATGAGAACCTAGGTTCTCATGAAAAACCTAGTTTCTCGTGAGAACCTAGGTTCTCTAGCGTAAACTAAGGTTTTCAGATGACAACCTAGGTTCTCATGAAAAACCGCTTTAAATGAGTTTCAGATATTCAGTTCCCTTGTTCGGGCTTCAAACGAATGTACGGTACAGTATTGGGCTATTTTTTAGTTTTTATTTTAAGTTTGTCTGTGATACATTTAAGCAATCATTATGGTATAAATAGAACTTAAACTCAATTGATAATTTGTAACAATGTATTATTGAATCTTAAGATATCGGCCCACACTGCAAGAAAAACTTATGCACTAAAGACTTTGCAAACATATTCCGATAACTTGAGATATCTGCAAAAATAAAGTTCTTAACGGCATGTTTTCATTCTGTCAAGCCCGTGTGTAATCATGTGTGAACCCAATTGATCCTGCGCCCTGAATAATATGTGTCCCGTATTCCAAATGAGCAAGTTTACGCCGTCCGACGCGTAATTCTGGAAACCTAGGTTCTCATGAGAACCTAGGTTCTCATGAGAACCTATGGTTCCCAAATGAAAACCACGGATTTAGTATTAAAGACGCGTTATTCTGAAAACATAGTTTCTCATGAGAACCTATGGTTCCCAAATAAAAACTACGGATTTAGACGCTTAGTTGTGTAAACCTTGGTTCATCTCATGAGAACTATGGTTCCCAAATGAAGACCACGGATTATGGCAAGCAGTTCGACGCATAATCCCAAGAAACAAGGTTCTGAAAACCTAGGTTCTTACCAGAACCTTGGTGAGAACCTAGGTTCTCATGGAAAACCTAGTTTCTCATGAGAACCTAGGTTCTCATGAAAACCTAGGTTCACATTTGAAAACTTGGGTTCTGGAAGCCATGTGCAATCTTCAAGCGAGAACCCTAGGTTTTCATGAGAAACCAAGTTTATTGGGATTATGCGTCGAACCGCTTGCCATATACGTCGGGATTAGAATTTCGGTCAAAATATTCATTGGTTCATTTGTTTTCCATTTAAGTTTAACTACAATGTGTTCACAGTAGCCTTTCTTGTTGTCTTCGTTACCAGAAATAACTCAGCAAAAGGACGTTTATTAGTGTGCGATACATACATAAATTGTAGATCTGAACTAGTTAAAGGTAAACTATGTACGCAAATATGACGACTAAAGATTGGTCAGATAAGAGAAACACAATATACATTTAAATTGAAGAGCTTATTTTCTATAAATATATCTGTTGCTATAGACTATGTTAATTGTAAGAGCATAATTTAACAGTAGAAGGGAAATGTGCGTCAGACATCTTGTACAGAAACTATCAGATAGCAACAGTAGAAATAAAACGTTACGAAAAGTATAATACATTGCGATACCTTGTACAGTCATATCGGCAAGAGAAATAATAAACATTTAACACACATTAACCCTTTTGAGAAAACTCACGGGACAAAACTGCTTAAAAAAGAGCAGTAAACCATTGTCTTCTATACAAGACAAGTTCAAACAGAGTATGTCATAACATTGTGACATATTTGCACTTACATGTAACTGAAGGAATACTAATAACCAATACCAGCGTAAAAGGAAGATCTTGCTTCTGGCAAATGAACATCAATTTAGCCATAATTAAAACACGTTTAGGCCAGCAGTGTTGTATGAATGTGTCAACATAAAACGAAAAAGTATTAAACAACATTAGCCTAGTCTTATACACGTCCTTGCCAACGTCATTGATTTCCATTAAAATCATAGAAAACTAAAACGTCGTACAAATAATGACATAATTCTTTACATTTCCATATTCATATTTTGATGACAGACCACATACGAAAAAATAATTAAATAAATACTATTTTATTCATAGCATTATTATTTGGTGCCTTTTTTGTGTTTATCCAAATGTGTAAATTCTCTTCACACTATTAAGATTTGGTAAATCAGTTTAATGTACGTTTTATGACATATAAACAGACATGTATGGCATGGCAGACAGCTTACTAAATGGGTTCAGAAGGTCAAGACGCAAATATTTTAAAATTTTGATAACTGGCCTTTCTTTATAAGGTAGTGATTATGTATGATTCGATTATGGAACATTACACATACGTTAAGGTTATTTTGAAGCTTACACTTAAATAGTAGTTTACACTTGTATTCCTTTTAAAAGGATACTATGTTTGTGAGCTCATCCTACAGACTTAAATATTATAAATTAGTCTAAATTACATCTTACCGTTTTGATGATACCGTTTCTCTGATAAGCATCGTGTTTTATTGATGCATGCGGATGGCGCAACACATCAATTGATAGATATAAGACTTGCTTCCTTATATAATCATCTTAGGATTTGTCACTTAATTGAAAAACCTATATTATAATATTTGATCTTATCTTTGCACTATTGTCAAAATTTGTAGAATGAAATAATCACGTTGAGCTCTTTCGCAAGCTTCTTTTGTCACACCATTTCTTATTTGTTAATTAACGTAGATTCATTCATTATAAAATCATTCGTTTAATTTTTTAATGAAATCGTTCTTTTTAGCAAATATTAATCAAAATGACACTTGATATGCAATTTAGAGTGTTACATTTGGAATAATGCACTTCCTCATGGTGTAGATTTATATGATTGGTAAGACCGTTATATAAATTGCAAAACAACACAATACTCACATCAAAAAAGACTTCACTAAAGTAGTTAATAATCTTAATTTTATCGCATCGAGTTGATATCAAGAATCCTTACCATTCCCTCACTTATAAGGAGTGAGCCTTGCTTATTATGACCATGCGCTTCTCAGGAACACACCTTCTCGGCGTGTATTTCTATAATCCGAGTAAAGTTCGCGCTCATTCGATCCATGTCTGTTAAAGACGAAGGTACACTTTTGCAGATTTAAATGAATGTATCTTGGTTATTTTAAACGTATGCAATAACGACGTATGTTGCATGCCTGATCGTAAAACAATTGCACATATGATCGAAGCCATACAAAAGAAAGTGATTTCAAGAGGTTTTCACTTGCACAAAATTAGAATGTGGACTATTTACAACAAAAACGTTGAACAAAATGGACAATGTATAGTCTTTATTAAGAAATATATTTATCGATTGACATCATTTGTTTTTCCCAAATAATAAGCCATGAATATATTTTGCAACATATTGTGGTTCTATTAAATAGTGTGGTCAAAAATATTATTCGGGTCGGGTCGGCAGTTCAAAATTTAAATACCATCAAAACTTCGGGTCGAAACGGGTCAGATAATACATATGTTAATTAAATAAAACTACATGAATTTTCATAGCATGTTTTAGCGTTTAAAATATTCAAATGCTTGTCAAGTATATTATTTAGAATATTATACTTTTTATTGCTTTGATTTATTGAATTATGAATGAAATACCGAACTGCACATAGCTTTTTATTAGGATAACACACCGTTGATGAACTTAATCAGCAAATGTTAGTATTACTTGAAATAGTTATTATTAAGATTTAAATCGCAAAAGAAGACGGATTTCTACCTTGTAACCACCAGATATATTTTAATTGGCATAGATAAAATTAAATCTGTAGCCTTGTGAGCAAGTAATGTGTCATTTTTCAAACGGTACCGCTTTTAAAACCGAAAGTAGGATTTCTAGACGTATACGTCAACAAACGCAATTATTTTTAAGTTTTAAAGCGCAAAAAGACAGATTTCCACCTTGTAACCACCAGAAATATTCTAATTGGCATAAATACAATATGTTCATAATTTATACTTATATTTACTATGCCATGTATTTTATTTCAAGGTGTGTGGCTTTAATTAACAGTAATGAAATATTGTGTTGCATCACTAATGGCTGCATCGCGAAATACTAAAAACAAAAAAAGTAATAGGTCGACGTGGCGTAGTGGATATAGTGTCCAATAGACAGCAATTACTGGTTCAAGTCCCAGGAAACGAAATCGAGAGCGTTTTGGAATGATTATTAGTACTTAAAATTTCAATCGAGATAAGATAAATATATATTAAACAGGTTAAATACGTTCATATCCCCATTACGAAGCTCTTAATTAGGAATATTTTTTATGATAAAATAATATTGCGCATACACTTGTCATGCCTTAACACAAGCCCTTTGCAAAATGTAATACATGCATTTGAATTTGTTTTAGATCAATATACTGGATGTTGAAAATGTCGATAAAGCATCTAGGCATTCACAAAGTAGAATGAAGTATACATTGTATGGGTCTTTGTACAAATCAACTTTAATTAATTTCATTATTCAATCATTACGTTTTGAAATGAATTGCAATAGCGCAAGATAGTAAAGTAAGTAACGGACGTATACAGCATTCTTGTTTGATACAAGCAAATAGTATTTCAGAAAAAACACCGACATATGAATATTAGTTTAAAATAATTCACCTTGACAAATAAAAAAACGGATTTTTGTTGGTCCTTAAACAGACATTCATAAAAGTAGATATATTATTCAGTATGTTCTGGTGTAATAAATGTATTGAATTATACAACTATGATTGTCATTTTCTAATTAACAATTGAAAGCAGACTGCAATTTTCATATAACCTTGAAACAATGTAATCCATTTTATTCGAAATTAAATCCAGACAGACGTTTAAATTAAAGTGCGATTCACTCTTATTGCCACTTCAGGGTGCATTTCTCCGCATCGCCATCACTTATTATGTTAGGAGTTGAGGATGATGGAAATTACGCAATTATTTACATTTTTCTATATGTTTGTCTTGTGACAACATTCTTTCACGTTGTCAAAATGTACACATACTTCTAAATACGGTTAGAGACTGCTTTACTCTTGGTTTTATTTCAAATTAATAATATACTTACTTTGTTCAGGTGCTAAATACGGCTAGAGAAACTGCTTTAATCTTGGTTTTATTTCAAAGGAACTAAATACTAGTTTGTGCTTAGGTCCATGTTGCATTGTATATTTTGCTTGTACATTGACACTATAGTATTATCTTCAAGTCCCAAGGCTAATATGATTGAACAACGGAATTTAGGGCAGTAACTTGATATGTATTCTTAAAACATTTTCTTAACTTAGTAATATACAAGTAATATACCAAATTACAAGGTCAATAACGAAAATGGTAGCACGAGTGTTAAACACGCTCATTCTTATAAAGTACGACTGTGAATCGGCAGTGCAAAATATGGATGAAACTTCATGTGCAAATGGTAACGACATTAAGTTAAATTCAAATTGTCTTCAAGTTAACCATGTCTACGAAACATTCAATCGTTTGATATATCTTCGAAAATAATGAAATTGAATGATATTATTCATATTGCAATTACGATACACTTTTTGAACTTATTTTTTTAATTATAATAAACCAATCATAATTGGAATATAAGTATGAAAAATCATTACGAATTACGAAATCATGAATTTTCACCGTCCAAAATGTGCAAATCCATCAGATACACATGCATGCCAAATATGAAGTTGCTATCTTCAATATTGCAAAAGTTATAAAGCTTTAACCAAGGTTAAAGTTATGTGACACACACATACAATGACTGACTGACACAATGACAGACAGACAGGCCAAAAACAATATACCCCCGATCTTTCGATCCGGGGGCATAAACAAAGCATTGAGTGCAGCTTTAATTTGATTGTTTGTTTGTTTGAACAGAAGCCACGTCCGAAATGATCCCCTATTATTAATTGTGTTGAGTAAAGAGCCAGTTTTCAGACCACAACAGTGTTATTTTGGGTTTTGTTTCAATAAGTGAGTAAACGGGTACACCTTATTTACGGATGTATCTCCGTCGAAGAATAGTATAATGTGTTTTTTGTACATCTAATTCATAACTGTCCAATATACCTTCAAGTTTACCAATATAACAAAACATATGATTATTATTGTGTGCATGTATATTATGTTTGGTTTAGTCCCGAGAATATTCATGCTTTTGTTCAATATCAATAAATACAGTTAATACATTGAATGTTATTTGAGGGCTGCATAACTTACACGTGCAGGCACTATTTCCCGAAAGAGTGGAAATAATAGTTTTTGTTAAATTGATTTCAATATCTAAAGATGTATGAGCTTTGAAGAAAACTGAAAACTGCATAAAATTTGATTATTGCCATCGAATGCGATATATCACAAGCCGTTGGTAAAATAATACCGGAATAAATTGAATTCACATTGGTTTATGGAAACAGTGGCAAAAAGGTTAATACTCTCCAAGTTAAACCAAGTAAAATTTAAACACATTCAATGTTATTCTGGCTGTATTATTAGTTTATCATTTGTATGTGCGTGTAATGTAATACTGAACCTACCAAATATCAGTTATACAATGCTACACCTCACACAATTTCAACCCACAAACTACAACTGGGCATTTTTGTTGCAATATACAAACTGTAGCGGACACAATGTTTATACAATAAAAGCGGACTAATAAACAGTATACCATTTTAAGTTTTATTAAATTAATGTTTATTAAGAAGACCCAATAAGAACACACAACAACAGACACAATGATTTTTCTACCTATTAAGAAATATATTTGTTAGAAAAAATATAAAGGCAAAGAAAAGTATATATTCGGTTAAATTGCGAATAGATATATCGTTATAATGAAACATATAATGAGTCCAAAATCCGTATACTCTGAGATAAAAATGCTAATAAGGAGCCATGAGATTTATATGTGAAAAATGATGGATTTTATCTAACTGCCAGTTATAGTATAAAAACAACATATGCATAACGGGAACTACAACGGGCGAGGCATGGTCAGGGGTGATAACCCCAAAAAAGGGTTAGGGTAAGGGTTAGGGTTAGGGGTCGGGTTAGGGTTAGGGTTGGGTTTAGGCTAACCCAAACCCTAACCCGACCCCTAACACTAACCCAGACCCTTACCCTAACCCTCTAACCCCCCCTTGCGCAATACCATACCATGCCTCGCCCGTTGTAGTTTTCCGCCTCCCATGCATAACACGTTCTTGTTCGTTATATAGTTGTCTACATGTATGCTTTGTGCAAAAATTACATTGTTTAGATATAACTCATGCGATAAAGGAGTCTCTATTGGTTACTTCGATAATTAGCAATTGTATAGACCGTGTTTTGATACTGCTTTAACATCGTTCATGGAAGTTTGATGTCAACATATACAAAACAAATTTTAACCTTAACATGCTATTGATTTGCTGTTTATCTAACACTTGTGTGACCTTACTGATTCGTTAGTTAACGTACTTTATATAAGCCAGACCGACTGCGATAAATCGATGTCGGGTTCTGAGATGCTTTGACTATAGAAATTATACAATATGATTTGTCCCAATGTTACATCAACTTATAATAAAGCCGTGTATTCCTATGTCCATCTTCACATTTTATTATCTGATTGTCACCAACTTTTAGTTTAAGTGTCAATTTTTCCACATTTCAAGCGATTATATACGATCAAAATCTAACTAGACAAATAACAAAAAAGGTATTGTAAGATGAACACATTTCATGACTGAGTTGACTACCTTTTAAATATATAAGATAATGAATGCCCTCAATACCATTAGCCTTTTAACCTCATGGCATCATCAATATTCATTTAAATTTCCGAAAAGTGTCCCTAGATGTAAAGTAAAGGTTTAAGGCATCCGTCTTTGTACACTAAAGTGAAACTTTGGAATAATTGTGTCTCAAACATCCATACGTATGTTGAATGAATAATAATTGAACAAGCCAAAGGCTATAAGAATACATTAATCATTACTGACTCTCCTTGTGGACACTCGTGTGGGAAATGCCAAGCTACTTATTTGACGTTGTTAATATTTTCGCATTTAATCAGACGAATAGGGAGCAAATTTGAGTAATTCAATTTGCAGTCATAACGAATTCTACATACATTTAATGACCTCATAAGTTCGTAATTTGGTCGTTATATATTATAATAAATATTGAATGGTTTTGTGGAATATATTGCATTGTACCATATTCAGATTGAGTGTATTGAACACCATAAAAAAACTAGCTTTTAACCTACTTATTGCTATGACTTGCACAAGGTGCATCATTTAAAATTAAACATTCTTTATAAACTGCGAATTATGTCTTTGATTGCGCTGAATTTTTAGGTTTGGGATTTATTGCAAATGTTTAAGTGATGTAGGCTCAATGTAAGATGGTTAATGCATTACTATAAAACGTATGTTTGAAATATAAACACACACTTTGTCTTTGCCCGAAATGCCAGTAAATATGTATACAATTTTAATAGAAAAGATGTACTTTGGCTGCTAACTTAATTTGTTAAGATTCAACAAAGAGATAGATGATATTGAGGTTGAAAGTGTATGTGTTGAATGAAATAAACGTGAGCATTCATACAATCATCCTACATAGACAGTTTACTCTCTAAAACCGGAATCCTGCCGAACCCGAACAGAACCTTTAACTCGTTATGTACTACTGTATGTATTTTGGATAAGTTATGCTTAGCATGAATCATGTAGCCTACGTTATAGTTTTGCATGTGTGCCTTAGGTGAAAGGTCAATAAAGCAACACAGAAGTAAATCTTTACGGTGATGATCTCGCTCAAGAGGTGACGTGAAAGTAGCTGATAGATGTTACTCAAAATACTTGTATATAGGTATAGTTGTGGTCTGGTGCGCATGTCGCGATATTGATAGCGCGATTTCCTATCGTATTCTTGGAAATTCGCACTATCGCTTCGAATGATCGCATCCTCGCATCATGATTTCGATAAGTTGAACTTTGCTGAAAAGCTTGAATGTCTCTCAATATTATGTGAAAAAAGGAATGTGTTTGTTTGTTTTGTGGTCCTTTCACAAGGAGGATTGCTTTCGCGAGAACTGTGCATGTTATTGTAAACCAGATGTTATGCTTTTCTGCATATAGATGAATAGTTACAATAATGGGCAAACATTAATCCACTTAGTTAACCGTGTGTTGTACACACTAACACATTTTTTGTTTAAGATGTACATTTAAAATAGTTTTTGACAACTGAACAAGCCTTACTTTAACAGTAAAATATAAAATACAATTTACTGGTACACATCGTGTTATGATATTTAATGGATTTGTTCACAGAAAGTCGCATTTGTAAACAATACGACATAAAACCCGTTTTTTACTTACAAACGCCTTCCAGATCCTCGATGATTATCTGTTTGTAACTTGTTTTTTTAATGGTTTTAAATTTCATATTTTGTTGCCATCAGTCTAAGCAAAATTTGTCCACAACCTTCAAATTTACAAAATGACAAAAACGTCTACGTTTTATTTCATTTCTAACACTTTTTTGTAAGGTGTATTTTTTTTCGTCCTTACAATATCTTCATTTTATCCGGAATAGTTTAAAACGTGTTTAATAGTTTGTAAGTCCATTTCAAGCGCTAAACGTTAATTGCGTGATGTAGAGATTTATGCTTATTTGTTATAGATGAAACACCGAAGATGATTTAAAGCAGCGCAGTTTTATTTCTCTGAAAAAGTACCATAACACCAGCTGTTAATAACGTTGAGGCATTGCATATATATATTTAAGCATGAGCGGTTAATATTATTGTACAATAAGTTTTGAAACTATGAGTATTTAAATATCGATTCCAAAAAACATAAGTAAATGACAATAATACAGATATCAAATAAATTTTAATATAAAATTATTAATTATGTTATACTTGTCGGTTGAATGTTCAATATCATGTATAAATCAGCATGTTATAACCATACATACATAACTTGCACGCCAATTAAACCTATACAATTAACAATATCATATTGTACAGATTGAAATAAAATCCCAGTCAAACGTATATCAATCTAACTATGAATTGATGCATTTAGTAACATATACGCAAGTTCCAAGTTACTTTCTAATATGTAAAGATAATAACAGCAAACATCCTGTCTGAAACCAAACAATGTCTGGCCAGTGAGCCGAGAGTGGTCCTTAAATACTGTGATAAGATGGTTTATTGGTTTATTCAATATATACAATATACAAACTGTCCATGAGTATACAAGATGTATGAGCGAGGATTTTCGCTGCTAGGCACGTGCTTAGAGGTGTTCAAGCTGATTTGTCGTGAATATCAGGCCGTCACCAACATTTCTGGGTTATATAATGTTCTTAAACTTTGTCCAATATTCGTGGGTTCTTTATATTGCAATGTGGATTGCACTAGACAAAGAACTTGTAGTACGTAGCTCATCCCCCTAAGTTGAAACAATTTTGTCAATTTTGTTGAATATTAACTGCTTCCTTTTGTAAGATTTTTTCTAACTAATCAATTTGTCTTCTTAAGGCTAAATTACTAATATTCGCTTATTACATGTTATCTTTTGTAATCGAATACGTGTTTTAAAATTTGCATTATTTTTCTAGTTATTCTTATTATATTTAATACCTAATAATTATATTATCTATAATATATTTTTTTTATGTAATATAGCTTTATAAAAGAACATATTTAGATTTCAATGTCTATTATATTAATACCTCGCATCTACTAAATATAATTTCTATTCTAATAAAATTAATCGCTAAATGTTTACATTACTTTTAATATTCCGAATAGATATAGGAGTAACTAGTTAGTGAATACATACACTACGTGATGATAACTAGAGAGATAAATAAAGTAAAACTTGTCAAACAGTCAAACAAACAAGTGCGCTAGACAAAACACATAACAAACGCGCAATCCGGGGGTCACCGGATTGGAAACGGTAAAACAATGGTGGTTAAAACCGGTTTCTAGGAGCTCCGTAGCTCAAATTGCGCCCAGTTTTAATAATTAAACATTTTTTAATGTAAATATAAATTTACCCTATAGAGTCACGGTTACAATATATTGCTATAAAAGAGGAAACTTTTCATTTGAAAAACCATTTAACCGCATAATGGTTATATAGAGCAGAGCACAAGAACCCAAACTGTCTGATGCACGATGAAATTAAACGAAAACGATTATCAACTACATCTTGTCCTTACCTAAAATCTTTAAAGACGTAACATCATATAGTTTACGATTCAGATCATCGTGAAAATATTTCAAGCGAACAAATTGAAACATTAAAATAAAACACTAAAACAGTAACTTGCATGTTCAATTTAAGATACAATAATGTCAATATTTAAACATGTTAAAATATACTTTAAAATCAGTATGCAGAGTATAATTCATGTTAAAATAAGAAACAAATTCAGTGTACAACATTATACAATACACGATTCAAGTTATCAATGTAAAAAACTTTATCTCCACTTACATTCCGCTACATTTCAGCATAGATGTATACATGACTTTGTATTATTGTTTTCGGAATTATAATGTTTCTTTGAACAAATTTAAACAAAGAAAATGCATAATTTAATTGGGCTTGGTCATCAACTGTTATTGCTTTAATTAAGTTGCTTAAATGATATTTGAGTATGTTAACAAAGGTTAAATGTTAAACTGTTAATAAAGATTAAAACAATTTGGAATAATGGAACTTAACTTAAAACTTATAACACAATTTTTACAAAATTTTCAGAACACAAATATAAAATATATTAAGTTCAAATTGAAACAAAAGGGTCAATCTTATTGTAACATCGACAAACATGATACGGAAATATTAATACATCTTTTTATGTAAACTTATTGTAGATTATCCTTAGTAGTGACAAATGTCCAAGAAAACGATGTTTTATTGTATTTTTCTTATTAATTAAGTTAAATGATAAATTATCAGAAATTCGATGACAACTGTAGAGTTTTGAAGTTTGACTTCATGAAAAGACATGCATTAAAAAAAGATACATATAATGAAATTTGAACATGTTTGTAACTTATGAATAATAAGTACCATCGCATGCGAAAAAACCTAATTAATTAATTGGACCATGATAAATGGACAAAATATTAAAACGGCATTGAACTATTAAGGCCTTATAATATAACATCAATAAAGCAATATCAGTTGACATCGAGTTTTTAATTTATTTTTTTCCAAGAAGGACTTTTGTTAAAGCCTGAATATACAAAATAAAAATAAAAATTAGTTTATCTAAATGTAATCTATGTAATCATTTAAAAATATCTTTTCACATGAAATCATGTGAACAAAATGGCAATTCCAAATGCAACATGCAAAACACTTTATTATATTACATCAGATATAGATAATCATACAAACGTATCATACATGCCAATCAGTAAGTTGATCTTAATGTCATAATAGAAAACTAGTTCACATGTCCTAGAGGACATAGTTTACCTTTACTCATAACCATGTAGATGGTGTTTGAGGCAAATTGAAATTTTTATTGGAGCAATTTTGGTTTGTGTCAGAGATGGGCATGCCTTCAAATTTGATCGATACTGTCTCGAATTTCTTTAAATCCTGGGTAGTCCGACGACAAAAATGCCAAAGCATTTGTTGGATTTGTAGAAGGTGTAATCTCGATATGACAAATAAAGTTGTCATCAATAATGCCTCGATATTTCACTAAACGATGCGCTGTAGGATTTTCAATCTCGCGAGGGCGATCCCAGTTGTGATCGATAATGTCTCGGATTACCTTATATCCCGGAAAGTCCATGACAACAATACCAAGGCAACCAATGCGATATCTGACTAAACAATGCCATGTAGGATTTGAACGCCTTGCTGTCTCTTGCGGACAATCTACTAACCAATGATTATAGCTCGTGAACGTTATGTACATTTCTTTCTTATCCCTTTGAGCTGAGGATGCCTTTTTTATGTTAGCTTTGATGCCATCTAACTTTTGTGAGAATGATCCTGGTTTATGGTTTTCACATATGATAATTTTTCCATGTGTCATATTTCCATACTTCATCATATCATCGTTATCTTCGATATCATAGTCTGCCAGAATAATCATCTTCCCTCTTGCTTCGCCAAGGGTAGGCATTGATCTTTTTTTAAAGATATGACTAGAAAATTTCTCCAAGAAGGGTTTCAGCGCATCCCTAAAATCAAGTCCCTCAAGATTACTGTTTTCTTGTGCAATCCGTAAGATAACGCATTCACTTGGGTGCGTTTGAAGAAAGTTTACACAGCCGGTTAATGTATCTGTCAGCTTACATAGGTAATAGCCGCCGTGATTGAGTAACATATCATCTCTGGTTGCCTGACACCGAATGTCAAGAAATCGTATTCCCATATTCAGCTGAATGCATAATAACCAACTCTGACAGCTAACAAATAGTCCAGTGACTTTTCCATCATAAGCATAACTCATAGTAGCGTGTGTGCCAGGAATGGACAGCTCCGAAAGAAACTTAGAATCTGATACTCTCATCATCCAATCTTCATTATGTCCTTCTGGACCCGGATCTTCGGAAGAACACCAGAAATCAGGGTCCTTTGCTATTATATTACCCATGTCAAGGGTGTTACACGTTACGTGTCTGCAAGACAAAAAAAAAACAATAGTAAGCTGATTATCAAATTGTATATGATATGATTCTTTTCATTTTTAATAAAGTGCACACAAGACGGTTATTGATAAATATGGAATTCAGTACTACAATTGACTTGACTACAGATAGGGATAATGTTTAATATGGCCTTAAAAGCCAAGACTTTTTAGCATGAACCTGTAAAGCACCATTTTAATAAGATTAATACACTTTAAGAAAGAAAAAAAGCAGCTGGACTCTAACAAGTGCTCTTTTGATTCAACGAATATTGCTTAAACCGCTAAGCTGCCAAGCCTAACACCCGTTTTATACTTTTTATTATTGATTCACAATATCTACAACAATACAACGGTATTAATAGATAGTTTCCAATTATTTAATCGCTTCACTTTTGTAACATTTATAACTCTACTTAAAAAGATGATTACTAGTAAACGAAGCTGTATTTTCATTATTTGTCTACGTAATACGAGGTCTTTGCGTTTGCTCCATGATTAATAAAGTTCTCCGTTTTTTTTTAAATTTTTGACAAAAACTTCATTTCGAAAATTCGCGAACAAGTCCCTTTACAATTGAAGTTTTCGATAATCAGTAAAATAACTATTTTAAATAGAAGTATTTTGGTGTTTTTTATTTCAACATGATGTTTCAAGTGGTTAAGCTTTTTAAACGTTTCATTTAAAAGTGACACATTTTGTAGTACTTGTATCATCTAAAACCACGGTCAAATGGTTTCTTTTAGCTATAACGTGTGATAAAGGACCTTTTTGTCAGTCAAGAAACAAGTAGCAGTCTGTGTGGGTACCACAATGCATAACAAGCTATTTGAATAGCTAACCTACATGTTCTGTCGAAATCTACTAAATACTTGCACAATGTTCAGCAAGGACCTTCATGTTCTAAGTATAGGTGGTTCTATTTTCATAATTGACAAATTGCATTACATGTAAAGTAAAAAAAAATACACATTTTTATTCAGTTTTCTTTTCAAGGAAACAACATTAGACAAATGTCTCGTTAGGTTGTCCATCGTCCATTGATGTGTCAGTGCAATTAATACAAATTAGAAATGCAAGATGTCTATCATTGTAAACTATAAATGTACTATATTATAGGTTGCAAAATTGCTACAATTGATATATGAGCATTAATAGTTAACCACCTAATTATTATGCTTAAAAGAATAATATTTTATACAAAATAACATGTTAATTGCTGTCAATTTTAAATATACTTATTTCCCATCGCGCTGTGTGAAGAATACCTTAGATGATATATGTAAGTTTGAATTGACATCCAACAATGGTAAAAACAATGCATTTTTAATTCGTGCGTTTAAAGTAAATAAATAGCAAACAAAGCAAGTATCGTGATCAGATTGGTTCTCCCTGACTACATGCTTGTTATGGGTCTGTTCACACTGTAGTAGAATATGCCAAAGAAATAGAATTCATTTCACACGTTGTCTTTATAACAATCGGATTGTAATCAGTCAAAATCCTATCCGCATTAACAGACGAAGCGAACGCATATTATTAAATATGTCACACTGCAAAACAACACACCAACACACAAGTATGAAGTATTCACAATCCATGCATCAACACTTATCCTGGGCACTTCAAGGTCGAATCAAGTGTCTGAAGTATCAACATATATACTATATCACGCACACACGACATGTGTAAAACCAACTTTTAAGTGTTCTGATTATTTTCAACAATAGCAAGGATGTAGCATAATGGAGGTTGGCTGTTTGAATAGATTCCAAAGACTGTGTGGTGGTACCAATCAAACCTGTTGGGTTAAGGAAGGTTTTCTTTTGAATTGTTTCCCACGACTGTGTATTGGTACCTGTCATAATTGTTCGGTCAAATCTCTCAATAACGACAGAAAAATCACATCCCAAATGCGCGTATAAAACGTTTGTATCAAATGTATTTTTGAATACATGAATGACAATAGTTTACGTGTATATTAATCTCTTATTACCTATAATTGCAGTATTATATTGTCATAAGAATCGTCATATATTATACGGATTAAGGGATAGGCTTCAAAGCAATTAGTTTGTAAAGAATTATGTTCCATTCGTAAAATATATTACACTATTACGTAAGCGATGTATCTACATTCATTTGTCAAGCAGATTAGATATTAGATGATCATGCAAATGTTTATTCATATAACAACATTCTCTAATCAAAGCGCTGTAGGCGCTGAGGGCCTGGGGCTAGATTTAGTGTGACGAAAAATGCATTTAGGATGTTTCGTCCGAATTTCTCCCTTTGTCCGAATTTCTACGGATTGACCATATCGGTTGAGTGCAGAAGCTAAGAGACGTAAGAGAAAAGACAATATTTGTGTATAAACTACAGTGTACATAGACGGTGGAGGACTACACAATACTGGTTGGGGGAACGATAACCTTTTGTTTAACTCTGCAGATCTGGTAGAGGTTCGTCTACATATGCGGTGAAGATATACAACAACAACAACATGGCCGCAAAAAACCCTGTTATTGTTGGCGTCAAATAAATCACTTTCAATAGAGTACAAATGTTTCCTATAACATAATTAACAGATCAGGAAAAACACTCATACTTCCTTTGTTAAGTGTATACAAAAGAAAATCCAATAACCCTGATAAGGCCCAGTCTCACTATGATGCCGGCGGAGCCCCCGTGCGTGATCCGGCATCTACCGGGATGAGGCGGGTCTCCACCGGGATGAAGCGGGGAAAACTGGGGCTCCACTGGGAAAGTATTAAAATGTTTAATACCTCCGGAATGAACCGGGAGTCAACGGACAGGACCGGCAGCGACCGGCGTGGCACCGAGAACAACCGGGACGGCAACGGGAACAACCGGGACGGCACCGTAGCTCTACCGGGGCCCATACAGACCCCGGTAGAGGTAAGGCAACGTGGTAAGGTGAAGCCCCGGTGTATGCCGACTGAGTCCCGGTATAGCTACGGTACATAAGTAAACCGGCGCTCTGCCGGGACGCCACTGGCATTCACCGGAGCTCCGCCTGGGCATTACCGGCAACGACCGGGGTAAAACCGGGGCGTTGCCGTAGCTCTGCCGGGGTCTGATGCCGGTACGCTGCCGGCTTTCACCGGGGCTCAACCGGGGCATTAGCGGAGACAACCGGGGCTCTGCCGGGGCTTCACCGGGATAAACCGTAGCCAGTACGGGGTTGAACGAGACTCTGCCGGGCTCTTGACCGGCTTCAACCGGGGCGGCACCGGAAAATAGTGTGACCGCGTGAAAAAAATTATACGAATCATCCCGGTTCTCGCCGGTCGACCGGCGTTAGCAAACCGGGATGGACCGGGGCTCTACCGCCAATAGTGAGACTTGGGCTTAAAGAACGGTTTACATATTGTGTGCGTTGTCTCACGTAGAACTTTTCGCGCTCGATTTGCGCGTTAGATCTGCGCAGTGAAATACCATATCCGGTTACTTCGTCTATTTCCGAGAATAATGATACGCCCCAGGCCAAAAACTGAAAGATATGACAACAATGAAGATATGTAAGGGGAAACGTTATACTGAATCATCACAGAACAAAAACATTTTGTATAAACTAATACTGAACTTCCAGAAACTATATCATGGAAGAAATTTTCGTTCTGATCCATTGCTTAAACAACAGACAATCAAATTTTATCATTACATGATCAAAACAAGGCTCGCCGCCTCGGAACGGTCGATGTAAATAATTGAGGGTTTAAACCGGTTTTAGGGCTGACAAAACCTAACGCTTACCGAGAAAATAATCACATACCAAAATGATAAAGACATAACTTAAACTCAGCATATATACGAAAATCTAATTACAGCTTATTTTGAGTAACACAATCATTAATTATTTTGAGCTACACAAATCAAACTAAATCTTAATATTATTATATTTACCTTATCTTTTTTCCAGTTTAATATGAGTTCACAATACATTTACATGTACACGTTCAAACGCACTGTGTAATCTTTATTCACTTTATTTGTAGTTTCGCTTTCATTGCTGATAATTTCAATGTGAACCATGCACACATTGTAAATGAACACTTTTTCAAAATGAAGTTTGTTAAAATATCTAAAAAATAAAAATAAACTTATAAACCATACACAATATCAACATAAACAGGTACATGTATTACATTTAACAAAAGTGTCCCCTCTGAATAACATCTTAGTCAATCACATTTACTCATTTCAAACAAAGAGATGTACACTACTGAACTACGTACATTTCCTAGATTGCCTTAAGAGCACTTTTAACAATATCCGCTCAAGTTCTAACATGAGGTAAAACGATTTATACGTGAGTTCATTAGATTTCCATTGTCAATTAATAACAATAACAAGACGCACTTAATCTTGCCATTGATAGACCGGATTTCGTCGACAAAGTCCCTTCCTAAGAGGTTTGCAGCATTCGACAAATTATGCGTACTTGGTTACAAGAGTATTTAATACATGTATAGCAATAACATTTATTTTGTGTGCTCCGATATTTTGTCTTATTCAAATCGAATCACAAAGATATGCACGAAATGGAAATATCGGATGTACTTTTTACAGTTCAATATCAGTATAATATCAGGTATTGCCATATTTCACTATACTCTGCACGAAGTAATTCAGATGTCCTGTCGAATTATTAATAAAATTGTCTGGTTAGCATCCCGAGATTACAGTGTTAGTTCTAGCAAACGCCAATCAATGGTTCCCACCAGCATTGATTTCACAATAACGGCTGTAGGTTTAAATAATGAAGGAAATATGTGCTGTTGAGTAGTATGCAGCTATTAAATGCTGTTTTTCAATAAAATTAGGAACTTGGCTGGCGCGTTCTTCAAGTTTTCATGCCCAGGAAGTGAAGTTTCCAGTATTCAAAATTTACTTATACACCCATTTCGCATGCATCTTTTATCGTTTTCAAAATATACGAAACAAAAGAAAATTGCACTAAACATCTAATGACGTCGTGAAAATTAACATAAACACGTATTTGTCCCTAAATTGAGACAATTGCTACCACTGAATGAAGAAAAATGATATCCTAGATATAGTAACACAGCTACGATATATTGTTTTGATGGGAAAACCATGATATAGCTTGTAAAACATACAGTCATTTAAATATTGCAATTCGTTTTTGCTCTAATGTGTTACCCGTTAGTTATTACGTTTGACCGAAATTACAATTACGCATTATTTCTTCAAAATATATAACTAAAAACTATGGTTAAATGAACAATTATAAAGAATTGTTGACCATATTCTACAAACACATGAGAACATCTTTATAACTTTCTGAAATATAAACAATAGCTTTCAAAAAAGCCTGTACAGTGATATGTTCATGTTTGTTTTTATTTAATAAAACATGTTAAAAAATTGATATATTGTGTGATTGCTGTTGTGTTAAATATATAACAAGACTGTCTGTTTCATATGTTATCTGAAACGCTGTCGATTTAGCCACACCTCGGCACATTTGTCCAAGAACTGGGAATGATACTATACACGGTTCTAACCGCGGCACATTTGTCCAAGAACTGGGAATGATACTATACACGGTTCTAACCGCGGCACATTTGTCCAAGAACTGGGAATGATACTAAACACGGTTCTAACCGCGGCACATTTGTCCAAGAACTGGGAATGATACTATACACGGTTCTAACCGCGGCACATTTGTTCAAGAACTGGGAATGATACTATACACGGTTCTAACCGCGGCACTTTGGCCAAGAACTGGGAATGATACTATACACGGTTCTAACCGCGGCACATTTGTCCAAGAACTGGGAATGATACTATACACGGTTCTAACCGCGGCTAGTCTGGTCAAGACTGAGCATGTGAGACATTTTAGGAAGCTTCGTGAAAAATATCAGGAGTTCGGACCATCTAAGCATGCGCACAAACGAACAACCCGCTTCATTATTCTCCCGTGATTCATGCCAATTGATGCCATGTGGTTTGTAATGTTGTGTTAAGTTTTAAAGTATTATCAAACGATTAATGTTTAACTTTTGAGAAAACATATTATTTTCCTTACAGAATAAAAACTCATATTCGATTAATATTTCTTGACGGCATATTCTATATTTATGGAGTATTCCTTAAGCTGTACAAGGAATATTTTCAAGAAAGCAACTGTACCGCCCTACCGAAACAATATTTATTTGGTAGAAATGTAGTGGCGCGTAGACGGTTCAAGGAGTTGCCGAAAATAATTTTAAGCATTCTCGAAAACAATATATTTTAATTTAACAAAACACACACACTTGTTAGTCAAGATAATTATGTTGTCAGCAGATTTTTCTGAATATGATTGGCCTTCTTAGAATCCTCTATTGAGGTCTTTGAAATGCTCGCTTTTTTATAAAGAAACAGACGGGTATCCTTATCTATTTCTGAATACACACTTATGCTGCTAATAAAGAAAGTCATAATCCGACAAAGTGGTCTTCATATGTAGACCAGTTAATGGTCGATTTTATCCAATCATCAGACGTGCATTGTCGAAATAAACCACTGTGGAATAAACTTTCCTCTATTTCGGCAGTGCTGAAATATAGCTGTCACGCGCGGCGGAGAATGGTCATATTACTCGGAATCAACTATAAAGTAATCATTTTTAGTAAAATCGAATGAGATTCAACAAAACAAACCATTTGATACCAAGATGTAATATATTTTTAACACATAATGCAACTCAAAAAGCAAAAAAACATTATTTACAAATATTAAGTGCGCGTACTCGTGACGTCATTATTAACACGTCATACGACACAATGCATGTTCTTTCACGCTAAAACTGCAGTTGTTAGTGTGTTTTTTTCATTATTTCTTAAAATCGGGGACGTAGAGGTATGATAAACAGAAAAACAGGTTAGTTACTGATATTTTTGTAATGTATTAGGCTCGGCACGAATAAAATAATGAAACAATGTTTGCTTAAAATAACTTAGGGATTTTCCGTGTAATTCGATTTTCCTATTCTATTTTTAAAGAAATAATGTTCGACTAAGAAAATTGATGGGATAAATCGAATTCTAGGTCGGTGCCAAATAAAGCAAAGTTTATTTTTCCTGGCACGAAAATATGAACCACTCGCCAAAGCTCGTGGTTCAGATTTTCTAAGCCTCGCAAAAAAAACTTTGCTTTATTCGGCACCGACTTAGTATTCTCTATATCGCTTACAAAGAACCGTTCATTTAGCACAAGTAATGCATCTACAATGCGAGAAAGTGATGAGTGATTGATTTTGTGGCGATATTTACCCTAACACTATTTTTACTTACGTTCATTTTTTCTTTTGGTATATTGTTCCTTTTAGTTTATATATTAATAGCGTCCTTAGATTTCCGGTAAGCGTGGTTTTATTCATTATCGAAAGATACACATAGAAAAGTATCGTTGTGTGTTGTTTTTATATCCATTTGAATGTATAATAAATGTTCATTGCGTTGATAAAGATCGGAACCTCATTATTATGCTGCATAATTAAGTCAAACCACTCTAACCTGAATGTCTACAAAATGCCTATGGCATTTTCCGAGTAACACCGCATGAGAAGACAGTATAAAAACGCGCGTTTTCTCTGTGAGCAGTCAGTTCTTCTCCCGACTTAGTCGATTTAACATCGTGAAATCAGCATTTAAAATATGTTATTAACATATCATTAGGGACATTGAGCACATAGAGACTGACTATCCTCTTTACACGTTCTTAGAGCCTTGAACTTAAATTCCTACCCATCAGCAGCTCGGGTCGCTAATAGTTTATGGTTAATATATTCCGTACCTTCATACACACATTGTTAAGCACTTTAAGGTTCCATACCTAGGGCACGAAATCAATACTGGCACGAAGTCATTTTAACGTGACCATAGGTCTTGACTAGGAGTCGTGTATTTAATAAAATAGTTAAAGGTCTATATGAGCATAGGTGTAGACCTGAGGTCAAAGGTTTTAATATACAGAACGCGAGGTTAGAGGTATATAGCATTGTGATTATTATTGATTTACTGTTTAAACCCAATTATTTATTTAATATTGAATCATGAAGTAATGTAGCTGAAGGAAAATTATATTATATTTCATTGTATTTTTAAACGTCTGAACCATACTATTAAGACCGACGCTCCGTCGACGACACGTTACAATTTGAAGGTACGATCAGGTCTAAGATGCTTTACTTGTGTCGCAATGTTAACTGCAATGCAGAGCCCTTTGTTGATGCTTTGTATCAATGACTTTCTTCTTTTAATGCAAAATGGATAACGCACGAGCGATAACTGGTTTTGACAATTCCGGAACATGAAGCTGAATAACAACTGATGTTGATGGGTCATTACATGAGTATGCTTTTGAATATGTCAAAAAGATCTACAGTAGCATTGTTTGATGTACAAACCTGGGGCTCTGGTTCATTATTCTATATATTTGACTGGAAATGTAATTGTTATGGTCACATATTTTTTTCAAGAAACAAATGGTTATTTTTGCTTTAATATTGCTTTAATTTTAACCTCAGTGTTGTAACAAATCGACACGATTAGTGTTAGATTGATGACAACTAGAGTCTCCAACCTAAATAATGACACAGATTAACGTTTCTGATTAAGGGCAACTACTTTGGTGTTTTCGTGAGACCTCGTTTCAAAATCGAATCTTATTTTCAAAGAAAAACTGTGCAAGACTTGTAAACTTTGAATGCGAAATAAAGTGTATAGCTTCTAT
>NC_068357.1:85778001-85788001 GCF_020536995.1 Dreissena polymorpha | reverse complement strand
TTCGAATGTTGAGCTGGCTCGGCATTCCAGCTCGACATTCAGTTCAACATTTGGAAATATTGTTGTACAATAATTTTTGAATGTTGAGCTGGCTCGGCATTCCAGCTCGGCATTCAGTTCGACATTCGGATATAGTGTTGTACAATAATGTTTGAATGTCGAGCTGGCTCGGCATTCCAGCAGGACATTTAGTTAAACATTCGGATATAGTGTTGCACAATAATTTTTAAATGTCGAGCTGACTCGGCATTCCAGCTCGACATTCAGTTTGACATTCGAATATAGTGTTGTACAATTATTTTTGAATGTCGAGCTGGCTCGGCATTCCAGCTGAACATTCAGTTTGACATTCGGAGTAAAAATGTCGTACAAGTATTTTTGAATGTCGAGCTGGCTTGGCATTCCAGCTCGACATTCAGTTCGACATTTGGATAAGGTGTTGCATGCTTATTTTTGAATGTTGAGTTGGCTCGGCATTCCAGCTCGACATTCAGTTCAACATTCGGATATTGTTTTGTACAATAATTTTTGAATGTTGAGCTGGCTCCGCATTCCAGCTCGATATTCAGTTCGAAATTCGGATATAGTATTGTATGCTTATTTTTGAATGTTAAGCGGGCTCGGCATTTCAGCTCGACATTCAGTTCGACATTCGGAGATACTGTTGTACAATTATTTTTGAATGTCAATCTGGCTCGGTATTCCAGCTCGACATTCAGTTCGACATTCGGATATAGTGTTGCATGCTCATTTTCGAATGTTGAGCTGGCTCGGCATTCCAGCTCGACATTCAGTTCAACATTTGGAAATATTGTTGTACAATAATTTTTGAATGTTGAGCTGGCTTGGCATTCCAGCTCGGCATTCAGTTCGACATTCGGATATAGAGTTGTACAATAATTTTTGAATGTCGAGCTGGCTCGACATTCCAGCAGGACATTAAGTTAAACATTCGGATATAGTGTTGCACGATAATTTTTAAATGTCGAGCTAGCTCGGCATTCCAGCTCGATAATCAGTTTGACATTCGAATATTGTGTACAATTATTTTTAAATGTCGAGGTGGCTTGGCATTCCAGCTCAACTTTCAGTTCGACATTCGGAGATAAAATGTCGTACAATTATTTTTGAATGTCGAGCTGGCTCGGCATTCCAGCTTGACATTCAGTTCGACATTCGGATAAAATGCTGTACAATAATTTTTGAATGTCGAGCTGGCTCGGCATTCCAGCTCAACATTCAGCTCGACATTCGAATATAGTGTTGTACAATAAGTTTTGAAAGTCGAGCTAGCTCGGAATTGCAGCTCGACATTCAGTTCGACATTCTGATATAGTGTTGTACAATAATATTGGAATGTCGGGCTTGCTCGGCATTCAAGCTCAAAATTCAGTTTGACATTCGAATATAGTGCTGTACAATACTTTTTTAAATGTCGAGCTGGCTCGGCATTCACGCTCGACAATCAGTTCGACATTCGGATATAGTGGTGTACAAATATTTTTGAATGTTGAGCTGGCTCGGCATTCCAGCTCAACATTCAGTTCGACATTCGGATAGAGTTTTGTACAATACTTTTGAATGTAGAGATGGCTCGGCATTCCAGCTCGACATTCAGGTCGACATTCGGAGATAAAATGTTGTACAATTATTTTTGAATGTCGAGCTGGCTCGGCATTCCAGCTCGACATTCAGTTCGACATTCGGATATAGTGTTGCATGCTTATTTTCGAAGTTGACCTGGCTCGGCATTCCAGCTCGACATTCAGTTGAATATATGGATATAGTGTTGTACAATGATTTTTGAATGTCAAGCTAGCTCGGCATTCCAGCTCGACATTCAGTTTGATATTCGGATATAGTATTTTACAATAATTTTTGAATGTTGAGCTGGCTCGGCATTCCTGCTCGACATTCAGTTTGACATTCGGATAAAGTGTTGCATGCTTATTTTTGAATGTTGAGCTGGCTCGGCATTCCAGCTCGGCATTCAGTTCAACATTCAGATATAGTTTTGTATAATAATTTTTGAATGTCGAGCTGGCTCGGCATTCAAGCTCGACATTCAGTTCAACATTCGGATATAGTGTTGTACAATAATTTTTGAATGTCGGGCTGGCTTGGCATTCCGGCTCGACATTCAATTCGACATTCGGAGATAATGACGTAAAATAATTTTTGAATGAAGAGCTGGCTCGGCATTCCAGCTCGACATTCAGTTCGACATTCGGAGATAATGTTGTACAAATATTTTTGAATGTCGAGCTGGCTCGGCATTCAAGCTCAACATTCAGCTCGACATTCGAATATAGTGTTGTACAATAAGTTTCGAATGTCGAGCTGGCTCGGCATTGCAGTTCGACATTCAGTTCGCTATTCGGTTATAGTGTTGTACAATAATATTGGAATGTCGAGGTTTCTCGGCATTCAAGCTCAAAATTCAGTTCGACATTCGAATATAGTGCTGTACAATACTTTTTTAATGTCGAGCTGGCTCGACATTCCAGCTCGACAATTAGTTTGACGTTCGGATATAGTATTGTATGCTTATTTTCGAATGTTGAGCTGGCTCGGCATTCCATCTCGACATTCAGTTGGAGATTCGGAGATTATGATGTACAATTATTTTTGAAATTCGAGCTGGCTCGGCATTCCAGCTCGACATTCAGTTCGACATTCGGATATATTGTTGCATGCTTATTTTCGAATGTTGAGCTTGCTCGGCATTCCAGCTCGATATTCAGTTCGACATTCGGATAAAGTGTAGTACAATAATTTTTGAATGTCGAGCTTGCTCGGCATTCAAGCTCGACAATCACTTCGACATTCGGATATAGTGTTTTTCAATAATTTTTGAATGTCGAGCTGGCTCGGCAATCCTGCTCGACATTCAGTTCGACATTCGGATATAGTGTTGTATGCTTATTTTCGTATGTCTAGCTGGCTCGGCATTCCAGCTCCACATTCAGTTCGACATTCGGAGTTAATGTTGTACAATTTTTTTTGAATGTCGAGCTGGCTCGGCATTCCAGCTCTTCATTCAGTTCGAAATTCGGATATAGTGTTGTACAATAATTTTTGAATGTCGAGCTGGCTCGGCATTCCAGCTCGACATTCAGTTCGAAATTCGGATAAAGTGTTGTACAATATTTTTTTAATTTCGAGCTGGCTCGGCATTCCAGCTCGTCATTTAGTTCAACATTTGATATAGTGTTGTACAATAATTTTGAATGTAGAGATGGCTCGGCATTCCAGCTCGACATTCAGTTCGACATTCGGAGATAAAATGTTGTACAATTATTTTTGAATGTCGAGCTGGCTCGGCATTACAGCTCGACATTCAGCTCGACATTCGGATATAGTGCTGCATGCTTATTTTCGAAGTTGAGCTGGCTCGGCATTCCAGCTCGACATTCAGTTGAATATATGGATATAGTGTTGTACAATGATTTTTGAATGTCAAGCTAGCTCGGCATTCCAGCTCGACATTCAGTTCGATATTTGGATATATTTTTTTCAATAATTTTTTAATGTTGAGCTGGCTCGGCATTCCTAATCGACATTCAGTTTGACATTAGGATATAGTGTTGCATGCTTATTTTTGAATGTTGAGCTGGCTCGGCATTCCAGCTCGACATTCAGTTCAACATTCGGATATAGTTTTGTATAATAATTTTTGAATGTCGAGCTGGCTCGGCATTCCAGCTCGACATTCAGTTCAACATTCGGACATAGTGTTGTACAATAATTTTTGAATGTTGAGCTGGCTTGGCATTCCAGCTCGACATTCAATTCGACATTCGGAGATAATGACGTAAAATAATTTTTGAATGTCGAGCTGGCTCGGCATTCCAGCTCGACATTCAGTTCGACATTCGGAGATAATGTTGTACAAATATTTTTGAATGTCGAGCTGGCTCGGCATTCAAGCTCAACATTCAGCTCGACATTCGAATATAGTATTGTACAATAAGTTTCGAATGTCGAGCTGGCTCGGCATTGCAGCTCGACATTCAGTTCGACATTCGGATATAGTGTTGTACAATAATATTGAAATGTCGAGCTTTCTCGGCATTCAAGCTCAAAATTCAGTTCGACATTCGAATATAGTGCTGTACAATACTTTTTAATGTTGAGCTGGCTCGGCAATTCCAGCTCGATATTCAGTTCGACATTCGGATAAAGTGTAGTACAATAATTTTTGAATGTCAAGCTTGCTCGGCATTCAAGCTCGACAATCACTTCGACATTCGGATATAGTGTTTTACAATAATTTTTGAATGTCGAGCTGGCTCGGCATTCCTGCTCGACATTCAGTTTGACATTCAGATATAGTGTTGTATGCTTATTTTCGTATGTCGAGCTGGCTCGGCATTCCAGCTCCACATTCAGTTCGACATTCGGAGATAATGTTGTACAATTTTTTTTCAATGTCGAGCTAGCTCGGCATTCCAGCTCTTCATTCAGTTCGAAATTCGGATATAGTGTTGTACAATAATTTTTGAATGTCGAGCTGGCTCGGCATTCCAGCTCGATATTCAGTTCGACATTCGGATAAAGTGTTGTACAATATTTTTTTAATTTCGAGCTTGCTCGGCATTCCAGCTCGACATTTAGTTCGACATTCGATATAGTGTTGTACAATAATTTTGAATGTAGAGATGGCTCGGCATTCCAGCTCGACATTCAGTTCGACATTCGGAGATAAAATGTTGTACAATTAGTTTTGAATGTCGAGTTGGCTCGGCATTCCAGCTCGACATTCAGCTCGACATTCGGATATAGTGCTGCATGCTTATTTTCGAAGTTGAGCTGGCTCGGCATTCCAGCTCGACATTCAGTTGAATATATGGATATAGTGTTGTACAATGATTTTTGAATGTCAAGCTAGCTCTGCATTCCAGCTCAACATTCAGTTCGATATTTGGATATATTGTTTTACAATAATTTTTTAATGTTGAGCTGGCTCGGCATTCCTGCTCGACATTCAGTTTGACATTAGGATATAGTGTTGCATGCTTATTTTTGAATGTTGAGCTGGCTCGGCATTCCAGCTCGACATTCAGTTCAACATTCGGATATAGTTTTGTATAATAATTTTTGAATGTCGAGCTGGCTCGGCATTCCAACTCGACATTCAGTTCAACATTCGGACATAGTGTTGTACAATAATTTTTGAATGTTGAGCTGGCTTGGCATTCCAGCTCGACATTCAATTCGACATTCGGAGATAATGACGTAAAATAATTTTTAAATGTCGAGCTGGCTCGGCATACCAGCTCGACATTCAGTTCGACATTCGGAGATAATGTTGTACAAATATTTTTGAATATCGAGCTGGCTCGGCATTCAAGCTCAACATTCAGCTCGACATTCGAATATAGTGTTGTACAATAAGTTTCGAATGTCGAGCTGGCTCGGCATTGCAGCTCGACATTCAGTTCGACATTCGGATATAGTGTTGTACAATAATATTGAAATGTCGAGCTTTCTCGGCATTCAAGCTCAAAATTCAGTTCGACATTCGAATATAGTGCTGTACAATACTTTTTTAATGTCGAGCTGGCTCGGCAATTCCAGCTCGATATTCAGTTCGACATTCGGATAAAGTGTAGTACAATAATTTTTGAATGTCGAGCTTGCTCGGCATTCAAGCTCGACAATCACTTCGACATTCGGATATAGTGTTTTACAATAATTTTTGAATGTCCAGCTGGCTCGGCATTCCTGCTCGACATTCAGTTCGACATTCGGATATAGTGTTGTATGCTTATTTTCGTATGTCGAGCTGGCTCGGCATTCCAGCTCCACATTCAGTTCGACATTCGGTGATAATGTTGTACAAATATTTTTGAATGTCGAGCTGGCTCTGCATTCAAGCTCAACATTCAGCTCGACATTCGAATATAGTGTTGTAGAATAAGTTTCGAATGTCGAGCTGGCTCGGGTATTGCAGCATGACATTCAGTTCGACATTCGGTTATAGTGTTGTACAATAATATTGGAATGTCGAGGTTTCTCGGCATTCAAGCTCAAAATTCAGTTCGACATTCGTATATAGTGCTGTACAATACTTTTTTTAATGTCGAGCTGGCTCGACATTCCAGCTCGACAATTAGTTTCACGTTCGGATATAGTATTGTATGCTTATTTTCGAATGTTGAGCTGGCTCGGCATTCCATCTCGACAATCAGTTGGAGATTCGGAGATTATGATGTACAATTATTTTTGAAATTCGAGCTGGCTCGGCATTCCAGCTCGACATTCAATTCGACATTCGGATATATTGTTGCATGCTTATTTTCGAATGTTGAGCTTGCTCGGCATTCCAGCTCGATATTCAGTTCGACATTCGGATAAAGTGTAGTACAATAATTTTTGAATGTCGAGCTTGCTCGGCATTCAAGCTCGACAATCACTTCGACATTCGGATATAGTGTTTTACAATAATTTTTGAATGTCGAGCTGGCTCGGCAATCCTGCTCGACATTCAGTTCGACATTCGGATATAGTGTTGTATGCTTATTTTCGTATGTCGAGCTGGCTCGGCATTCCAGCTCCACATTCAGTTCGACATTCGGAGATAATGTTGTACAATTTTTTTTGAATGTCGAGCTGGCGCGGCATTCCAGCTCTTCATTCAGTTCGAAATTAGGATTTAGTGTTGTACAATAATTTTTGAATGTCGAGCTGGCTCGGCATTCCAGCTCGACATTCAGTTCGAAATTCGGATAAAGTGTTGTACGATATTTTTTTAATTTCGAGCTGGCTCGGCATTCCAGCTCGACATTTAGTTCGACATTCGATATAGTGTTGTACAATAATTTTGAATGTAGAGATGGCTCGGCATTCCAGCTCGACATTCAGTTCGACATTCGGAGATAAAATGTTGTACAATAATTTTTGAATGTCGAGCTGGCTCGGCATTCCAGCTCGACATTCAGCTCGACATTCGGATATAGTGCTGCATGCTTATTTTCGAAGTTGAGCTGGCTCGGCATTCCAGCTCGACATTCAGTTGAATATATGGATATAGTGTTGTACAATGATTTTTGAATGACAAGCTAGTTCGGCATTCCAGCTCGACATTCAGTTCGATAATCGGATATATTGTTTTACAATATTTTTTTTATGTTGAGCTGGCTCGGCATTCCTGCTCGACATTCAGTTTGACATTAGGATATAGTGTTACATGCTTATTTTTAAATGTTGAGCTGGCTCGGCATTCCAGCTCGACATTCAGTTCAACATTCGGATATAGTTTTGTATAATAATTTTTGAATGTCGAGCTGGCTCGGCATTCCAGCTCGACATTCAGTTCAACATTCGGATATAGTGTTGTACAATAATTTTTGAATGTTGAGCTGGCTTGGCATTCCAGCTCGACATTCAATTCGACATTCGGAGATAATGACGTAAAATAATTTTTGAATGTCGAGCTGGCTCGGCATTCTAGCTCGACATTCAGTTCGACATTCGGAGATAATGTTGTACAAATATTTTTGAATGTCGAGCTGGCTCGGCATTCAAGCTCAACATTCAGCTCGACATTCGAATATAGTGTTGTACAATAAGTTTTAAATGTCGAGCTGGCTCGGCATTGCAGCTCGACATTCAGTTCGACATTCGGATATAGTGTTGTACAATAATATTGAAATGTCGAGCTTTCTCGGCATTCAAGCTCAAAATTCAGTTCGACATTCGAATATAGTGCTGTACAATACTTTTTTTAATGTCGAGCTGGCTCGGCATTCCAGCTCGACAATTAGTTTGACGTTCGGATATAGTATTGTATGCTTATTTTCGAATGTTGAGCTGGCTCGGCATTCCATCTCGACATTCAGTTCGAGATTCGGAGATTATGATGTACAATTATTTTTGAAATTCGAGCTGGCTAGGCATTCTAGCTCGACATTGAGTTCGACATTCGATATAGTGTTGTACAATAATTTTTGAATGTCGTGCTGGCTCGGCATTCCAGCTCGACATTCAGCTCGACATTCGAATATAGCGTGTACAATAATATCTGAATGTCGAGCTGGCTCGGCATTCAAGCTCGACATTCATTTCGACATTCGGGTATAGTGTTGTACAATATTTTTTTAATGTTGAGCTGGCTCGGCATTCCAGCTCGACATTCAATTCGACATTCGGAGATAATGTTGTACACAATATTTTGAATGTCGAGCTGGCTCGGCATTCCAGTTCGACGTTCAGTTCGACATTCGAATATAGTGTTGTACAATAATTTTTGAATGTCGAGCTGGCTCGGCTTTCCGGCTTGACATTCAGTTCAACATTCGGATATAGTATTGCATGCTTATTTTCGAATATTTAGCTGGCTCGGCATTACAGCTCGACATTCAGTTCGACATTCGAGGATAATGTTGTACAATTATTTTTGAATGTCGAGCTGGCTCGGCATTCCAGCTCGACATTCAGTTCGACATTCGGATATAGTGTTATAAAATAATTTTGGAATGTCGAGATGTCTCGGCATTCCAGCTCGACATTCCGTTCGACATTCGGATATTGTAGTGTATGCTTATTTTAGAATATTGAGCTGGCTCGGCATAACAGCTCAACATTCAGTTCGACATTCTGAGATAATGGTGTACAATTATTTTTGAATGTCAAGCTGGCACGGCATTTCGGCTCGACATTTAGTTCGACATTCTGATTAAGCGTTGTACAATTATTATTGAATGTCGAGCTGGTTCGGCATTCCAGCTCCGCATTCAGTTCGACATTCGGAGATATTTTTTATTATTATTTTTGAATGTCGAGCTGGTTCGGCATTCCAGCTCGTCATTCAGTTCGACATTCGGATATAGTGTTGCATGCTTATTTTCGAATGTTGAGCTGGCTCGGCATTCCAGCCCGACATTCAGTTCGACATTCGGAGATAATGCTGTACAATTATTTTTGAATGTCGAGCTGGCACGGCATTCCAGCTCGACATTCAGTTCGACATTCGAATATAGTGTTGTACAATAATTTTTGAATGTCGAGCTGGCTCGGCATTCCAGCTCGACAATTAGTTTGACGTTCGGATATAGTATTGTATGCTTATTTTCGAATGTTGAGCTGGCTCGGCATTCCATCTCGACATTCAGTTCGAGATTCGGAGATTATGATGTACAATTATTTTTGAAATTCGAGCTGGCTCGGCATTCCAGCTCGACATTTAGTTCGACATTCGGATATATTGTTGCATGCTTATTTTCGAATGTTGAGCTGGCTCGGCATTCCAGCTCGATATTCAGTTCGACATTCGGATATAGGATTGTATGCTTATTTTCGAATGTTTAGCTGGCTCGACATTCCAGCTCGACATTCAGTTCGACATTCGGTAATAATGTTGTACAATAATTTTGAATGACGAGCTGGCTCGGCATTCCAGCTCGTCATTCAGTTCGACATTCGGATAAGGTTTTGTATGCTTATTTTCGAATGTTGAGCTGGCTCGGCATTCCAGCACGACATTCAGATTGACATCCGAAAATAATGTTGTACAGTAATTTTTGAATGTCGATCTAGCTCGGCATTCCATCTCGACATTCAGTTCGACATTCGGATAAAGTGTTGTATGCTTATTTTCGAATGTTGAGCTGGCTCGGCATTCCAGCTCGACATTCAGTTCGACATTCGGATATAGTGTTGTATGCTAATTTTCGAATGTCGAGCTGGCTCGGCATTCCAGCCCGACATCCGGAGATAATGTTGTACGGTTATTTTTGAATATCGAGCCGGCTCGGCATTAAAGCTGGACATTCAGTTCGACATTCGGATATAGTGTTGTATTCTTATTTTCGAATGTTGAGCTGGCTCTGCATTCCAGCTCGACATTCAGTTCGACATTCTGATATAATGTTCAATGCTTATTTTTGAATGTTGTGCCGTTAATTGGCAGAAGTGACTCCATTTAACCTGCCTGATCATATAAGTATTGTAAGCTATCTTGCTTAGCAAACACATTTTATGACATAGATCAACATCA